>NC_048593.1:44992616-45010116 GCF_013265735.2 Oncorhynchus mykiss
CTCTCACGTTCTCTGTTCCTCTGTCCCGCTCTTCTCTCTCTCACGTTCTCTGTTCCTCTGTCCTCCACTCTTCTCTCTCTCACGTTCTCTGTTCCTCTGTCCTCCGCTCTTCTCTCTCTCACGTTCTCTGTTCCTCTGTCCCGCCCTTCTCTCTCTCACGTTCTCTGTTCCTCTGTCCCGCTCTTCTCTCTCTCACGTTCTCTGTTCCTCTGTCCCGCTCTTCTCTCTCTCACGTTCTCTGTTCCTCTGTCCTCCGCTCTTCTCTCTCTCACGTTCTCTGTTCCTCTGTCCCGCTCTTCTCTCTCTCACGTTCTCTGTTCCTCTTTCCCGCTCTTCTCTCTCTCACATTCTCTGTTCCTCTGTCCCGCTCTTCTCTCTCTCACGTTCTCTGTTCCTCTGTCCTCCGCTCTTCTCTCTCTCACGTTCTCTGTTCCTCTGTCCCGCTCTTCTCTCTCTCACGTTCTCTGTTCCTCTGTCCCGCTCTTCTCTCTCTCACGTTCTCTGTTCCTCTGTCCTCCGCTCTTCTCTCTCTCACGTTCTCTGTTCCTCTGTCCCGCTCTTCTCTCTCTCACGTTCTCTGTTCCTCTGTCCCGCTCTTCTCTCTCTCACGTTCTCTGTTCCTCTGTCCTCCGCTCTTCTCTCTCTCACGTTCTCTGTTTCTCTGTCCCGCTCTTCTCTCTCTCACGTTCTCTGTTCCTCTGTCCCGCTCTTCTCTCTCTCACGTTCTCTGTTCCTCTGTCCTCCGCTCTTCTCTCTCTCACGTTCTCTGTTCCTCTGTCCTCCGCTCTTCTCTCTCTCACGTTCTCTGTTCCTCTGTCCCGCTCTTCTCTCTCTCACGTTCTCTGTTCCTCTGTCCCGCTCTTCTCTCTCTCACGTTCTCTGTCCCGCTCTTCTCTCTCTCACGTTCTGTTCCTCTGTCCCGCTCTTCTCTCTCACGTTCTCTGTTCCTCTGTCCCGCTCTTCTCTCTCACGTTCTCTGTTCTTCTGTCCTCCGCTCTTCTTTCTCTCGTTCTCTCTGTCCCGCTTTTCTCTGTCCCTCTCTCTCACCCTCTCTCTCACCCTCTCTCTCAATCTTTCTCTCACATGTGAAACCATGTGGTTTTGGAACGTCACGTGTGTCGATATTTCACAAAGTTTTACGTGGATATGTTTCACATGATGATGCTCTGCAAACAAAAAATTAGTCGGATGTTAGGATGTCCCCTGAACGCCGCGCAGTCAATGATTTCAACAAAATGCTTTCAACTGTTGATATATGATATTGATATATATATATATATATATATATATACACTTTCACGGCCACTTTGTGTTTTATTTATACAGTTATTATTATTCACTGTATAACCCTCACCTGGGATTATAACCCTCACCTGGGATTATAACCCTCACCTCACCTGAGATTAAAACCCTCACCTAACCCTCACCTGGGATTATAACCCTCACCTGGGATTATAACCCTCACCTCACCTGAGATTAAAACCCTCACCTAACCCTCACCTGGGATTATAACCCTCACCTAACCCTCACCTGGGATTATAACCCTCACCTAACCCTCACCTGGGATTATAACCCTCACCTGGGATTTGAACTCACAACCCTATTGGTTCACGGCATTCTGTCTTCCTGCTACGGCACCACGTCTGCGTCAATGACTGATTTCACCTGTATTCCTACACTTCAAAATACACTCAAATTATTATCATTTTCATAGTGATTCAGGAGTAACATTAAACAGGATATTCCCCAGCAACATGAGACAACTATACAGATATCCCTCAAATTACTGAAATAAGTATATATATATATAAATATATATATATAAAATCAATGATGACAGAAAAGTCAGACTAATTAATATCTAAAATAGCAATGGAGATTGCACTCTTTTGCCAAGTGCGGCGACGCATAGACACGTGATGTCAGTCGTTCACATGTGTTCCCCTCCGCGTGTGAATTGTCGAATTTGCAGTTTTAGTTTCAAATATTGTCACGTTAGTTTCATGGTATCTACCACACGTTAAAATGTTGCATCCCCACATTGTCACATTTGTTTTCACAATCTTCTGCGTATGTAGTTGTCATGTTAACACATGTTGCGTTTACTTGTTGTCATGTGAAATTCATGTGGTTTTTCCAGGACACACCACAAACACCCAGCTCTTGGTACACCACTGGGTAATTACACTTTCGCAGCATGAAGAAGAGAGCGAGAGGAAGCACAGAAACCCAGTTGACTGAACAACTTCTAACAGACTGTGGTTGAGGTGTTCAGGGCATATGGATTATAGTTGGAAATAGACTGTAGCAGAGTGGTTAGTTCTATAATAGACTGTAGCAGAGTGGCTAGTTGGATAACAGACTGTAGCAGAGTGGCTAGTTCTATAATAGACTGTAGCAGAGTGGTTAGTTCTATAATAGACTGTAGCAGAGTGGCTAGTTCTATAATAGACTGTAGCAGAGTGGCTAGTTGGATAATAGGCTGTAGCAGAGTGGCTAGTTGGATAATAGACTGTAGCAGAGTGGCTAGTTGGATAATAGACTGTAGCAGAGTGGCTAGTTGGATAATAGACTGTAGCAGAGTGGCTCGTTAGATAACAGACTGTAGCAGAGTGGCTAGTTGGATAACAGACTGTAGCAGAGTGGCTAGTTCTATAATAGACTGTAGCAGAGTGGCTAGTTCTGTAATAGACTGTAGCAGAGTGGCTAGTTAGATAACAGACTGTAGCAGAGTGGCTAGTTGGATAACAGACTGTAGCAGAGTGGCTAGTTGGATAAGACTGTAGCAGAGTGGCTAGTTCTATAATAGACTGTAGCAGAGTGGCTAGTTCTATAATAGACTGTAGCAGAGTGGCTAGTTCTATAATAGACTGTAGCAGAGTGGCTCGTTAGATAACAGACTGTAGCAGAGTGGCTAGTTGGATAACATACTGTAGCAGAGTGGCTAGTTCTATAATAGACTGTAGCAGAGTGGCTAGTTCTATAATAGACTGTAGCAGAGTGGCTAGTTCTATAATAGACTGTAGCACAGTGGCTAGTTGGATAATAGACTGTAGCAGAGTGGCTAGTTGGATAACAGACTGTAGCAGAGTGGCTAGTTGGATAACAGACTGTAGCAGAGTGGCTAGTTCTATAATAGACTGTAGCAGAGTGGCTAGTTCTATAATAGACTGTAGCAGAGTGGCTAGTTGGATAACAGACTGTAGCAGAGTGGCTAGTTGGATAACATACTGTAGCAGAGTGGCTAGTTGGATAACATACTGTAGCAGAGTGGCTAGTTCTATAATAGACTGTAGCAGAGTGGCTAGTTCTATAATAGACTGTAGCAGAGTGGCTAGTTCTATAATAGACTGTAGCAGAGTGGCTAGTTGGATAACAGACTGTAGCAGAGTGGCTAGTTGGATAACATACTGTAGCAGAGTGGCTAGTTGGATAACATACTGTAGCAGAGTGGCTAGTTCTATAATAGACTGTAGCAGAGTGGCTAGTTCTATAATAGACTGTAGCAGAGTGGCTAGTTGGATAATAGACTGTAGCAGAGTGGCTAGTTGGATAACAGACTGTAGCAGAGTGGCTAGTTGGATAACAGACTGTAGCAGAGTGGCTAGTTCTATAATAGACTGTAGCAGAGTGGCTAGTTCTATAATAGACTGTAGCAGAGTGGCTAGTTGGATAACAGACTGTAGCAGAGTGGCTAGTTCTATAATAGAGTGGCTAGTTGGATAATAGACTGTAGCAGAGTGGCTAGTTGGATAACAGACTGTAGCAGAGTGGCTAGTTCTATAATAGACTGTAGCAGAGTGGCTAGTTGGATAACAGACTGTAGCAGAGAGGCTAGTTCTATAATAGACTGTAGCAGAGTGGCTAGTTCTATAATAGACTGTAGCAGAGTGGCTAGTTCTATAATAGACTGTAGCAGAGTGGCTAGTTGGATAATAGACTGTAGCAGAGTGGCTAGTTGGATAACAGACTGTAGCAGAGTGGCTAGTTGGATAACAGACTGTAGCAGAGTGGCTAGTTGGATAACAGACTGTAGCAGAGTGGCTAGTTGGATAACAGACTGTAGCAGAGTGGCTCGTTGGATAACAGACTGTAGCAGAGTGGCTAGTTCTATAATAGAGTGGCTAGTTGGATAATAGACTGTAGCAGAGTGGCTAGTTGGATAATAGACTGTAGCAGACTGGCAAGTTGGATAAAGACTGTAGCAGACTGGCTAGTTCTATAATAGACTGTAGCAGAGTGGCTAGTTCTATAACAGACTGTAGCAGAGTGGCTAGTTCTATAAAAGACTGTAGCAGAGTGGCTAGTTGGATAACAGACTGTAGCAGAGTGGCTAGTTGGATAATACACTGTAGCAGATTGGCTAGTTGGATAATAGACTGTAGCAGAGTGGCTAGTTGGATAATAGACTGTAGCAGAGTGGCTAGTTGGATAACAGACTAGCAGTGTGGCTAGTGCTATAATAGACTGTAGCAGAGTGGCTAGTTGGATAATAGGCTGTAGCAGAGTGGCTAGTTGGATGATAGGCTGTAGCAAAGTGGCTAGTTGGATAATGGACTGTAGCAGAGTGGCTAGTTGGATAACAGACTGTAGCAGAGTGGCTATTTCTATAATAGACTGTAGCAGAGTGGCTAGTTCTATAATAGACTGTAGCAGAGTGGCTAGTTCTATAATAGACTGTCGCAGAGTGGCTAGTTAGATAACAGGCTGTAGCAGAGTGGCTAGTTCTATAATAGACTGTAGCAGAGTGGCTAGTTGGATAATAGACTGTAGCAGAGTGGCTAGTTGGATAATAGACTGTAGCAGAGTGGCTAGTTCTATAATAGACTGTAGCAGAGTGGCTAGTTCTATAATAGACTGTAGCAGAGTGGCTAGTTGGATAATAGACTGTAGCAGAGTGGCTAGTTGGATAATAGGCTGTAGCAGAGTGGCTAGTTGGATAATAGACTGTAGCAGAGTGGCTAGTTCTATAATAGACTGTAGCAGAGTGGCTAGTTCTATAATAGACTGTAGCAGAGTGGCTAGTTGGATAATAGACTGTAGCAGAGTGGCTAGTTGGATAATAGGCTGTAGCAGAGTGGCTAGTTGGATAATAGACTGTAGCAGAGTGGCTAGTTGGATAACAGACTGTAGCAGAGTGGCTAGTTCTATAATAGACTGTAGCAGAGTGGCTAGTTCTATAATAGACTGTAGCAGAGTGGCTAGTTGGATAATAGACTGTAGCAGAGTGGCTAGTTGGATAATAGACTGTAGCAGAGTGGCTAGTTCTATAATAGACTGTAGCAGAGTGGCTAGTTGGATAATAGACTGTAGCAGAGTGGCTAGTTGGATAATAGGCTGTAGCAGAGTGGCTAGTTGGATAATAGACTGTAGCAGAGTGGCTAGTTCTATAATAGACTGTAGCAGAGTGGCTAGTTGGATAATAGACTGTAGCAGAGTGGCTAGTTCTATAATAGACTGTAGCAGAGTGGCTAGTTGGATAATAGACTGTAGCAGAGTGGCTAGTTGGATAATAGGCTGTAGCAGAGTGGCTAGTTGGATAATAGGCTGTAGCAGAGTGGCTAGTTGGATAATAGACTGTAGCAGAGTGGCTAGTTGGATAACAGACTGTAGCAGAGTGGCTAGTTCTATAATAGACTGTAGCAGAGTGGCTAGTTCTATAATAGACTGTAGCAGAGTGGCTAGTTGGATAATAGACTGTAGCAGAGTGGCTAGTTGGATAATAGACTGTAGCAGAGTGGCTAGTTCTATAATAGACTGTAGCAGAGTGGCTAGTTGGATAATAGACTGTAGCAGAGTGGCTAGTTGGATAATAGGCTGTAGCAGAGTGGCTAGTTGGATAATAGACTGTAGCAGAGTGGCTAGTTGGATAATAGGCTGTAGCAGAGTGGCTAGTTGGATAATGGACTGTAGCAGAGTGGCTAGTTGGATAACAGACTGTAGCAGAGTGGCTAGTTCTATAATAGACTGTAGCAGAGTGGCTAGTTCTATAATAGACTGTCGCAGAGTGGCTAGTTAGATAATAGGCTGTAGCAGAGTGGCTAGTTGGATAATAGACTGTAGCAGAGTGGCTAGTTGGATAATAGACTGTAGCAGAGTGGCTAGTTCTATAATAGACTGTAGCAGAGTGGCTAGTTGGATAACAGACTGTAACAGAGTGGCTAGTTCTATAATAGACTGTAGCAGAGTGGCTAGTTCTATAATAGACTGTAGCAGAGTGGCTAGTTGGATAACAGACTGTAGCAGAGTGGCTAGTTCTATGATAGAGTGGCTAGTTGGATAATAGACTGTAGCAGAGTGGCTAGTTGGATAACAGACTGTAGCAGAGTGGCTAGTTCTATAATAGACTGTAGCAGAGTGGCTAGTTGGATAACAGACTGTAGGAGAGAGGCTAGTTCTATAATAGACTGTAGCAGAGTGGCTAGTTCTATAATAGACTGTAGCAGAGTGGCTAGTTCTATAATAGACTGTAGCAGAGTGGCTAGTTGGATAATAGACTGTAGCAGAGTGGCTAGTTGGATAACAGACTGTAGCAGAGTGGCTAGTTGGATAACAGACTGTAGCAGAGTGGCTAGTTGGATAACAGACTGTAGCAGAGTGGCTAGTTGGATAACAGACTGTAGCAGAGTGGCTCGTTGGATAACAGACTGTAGCAGAGTGGCTAGTTCTATAATAGAGTGGCTAGTTGGATAATAGACTGTAGCAGAGTGGCTAGTTGGATAAAGACTGTAGCAGACTGGCTAGTTCTATAATAGACTGTAGCAGAGTGGCTAGTTCTATAAAAGACTGTAGCAGAGTGGCTAGTTGGATAACAGACTGTAGCAGAGTGGCTAGTTGGATAATACACTGTAGCAGATTGGCTAGTTGGATAATAGACTGTAGCAGAGTGGCTAGTTGGATAATAGACTGTAGCAGAGTGGCTAGTTGGATAACAGACTAGCAGTGTGGCTAGTGCTATAATAGACTGTAGCAGAGTGGCTAGTTGGATAATAGGCTGTAGCAGAGTGGCTAGTTGGATGATAGGCTGTAGCAGAGTGGCTAGTTGGATAATGGACTGTAGCAGAGTGGCTAGTTGGATAACAGACTGTAGCAGAGTGGCTAGTTCTATAATAGACTGTAGCAGAGTGGCTAGTTCTATAATAGACTGTCGCAGAGTGGCTAGTTAGATAATAGGCTGTAGCAGAGTGGCTAGTTCTATAATAGACTGTAGCAGAGTGGCTAGTTGGATAATAGACTGTAGCAGAGTGGCTAGTTGGATAATAGACTGTAGCAGAGTGGCTAGTTCTATAATAGACTGTAGCAGAGTGGCTAGTTCTATAATAGACTGTAGCAGAGTGGCTAGTTGGATAATAGACTGTAGCAGAGTGGCTAGTTGGAAAATAGGCTGTAGCAGAGTGGCTAGTTGGATAATAGACTGTAGCAGAGTGGCTAGTTGGATAACAGACTGTAGCAGAGTGGCTAGTTCTATAATAGACTGTAGCAGAGTGGCTAGTTCTATAATAGACTGTAGCAGAGTGGCTAGTTGGATAATAGACTGTAGCAGAGTGGCTAGTTGGATAATAGACTGTAGCAGAGTGGCTAGTTCTATAATAGACTGTAGCAGAGTGGCTAGTTGGATAATAGACTGTAGCAGAGTGGCTAGTTGGATAATAGGCTGTAGCAGAGTGGCTAGTTGGATAATAGACTGTAGCAGAGTGGCTAGTTCTATAATAGACTGTAGCAGAGTGGCTAGTTGGATAATAGACTGTAGCAGAGTGGCTAGTTCTATAATAGACTGTAGCAGAGTGGCTAGTTGGATAATAGACTGTAGCAGAGTGGCTAGTTGGATAATAGGCTGTAGCAGAGTGGCTAGTTGGATAATAGGCTGTAGCAGAGTGGCTAGTTGGATAATAGACTGTAGCAGAGTGGCTAGTTGGATAACAGACTGTAGCAGAGTGGCTAGTTCTATAATAGACTGTAGCAGAGTCGCTAGTTCTATAATAGACTGTAGCAGAGTGGCTAGTTGGATAATAGACTGTAGCAGAGTGGCTAGTTGGATAATAGACTGTAGCAGAGTGGCTAGTTCTATAATAGACTGTAGCAGAGTGGCTAGTTGGATAATAGACTGTAGCAGAGTGGCTAGTTGGATAATAGGCTGTAGCAGAGTGGCTAGTTGGATAATAGACTGTAGCAGAGTGGCTAGTTGGATAATAGGCTGTAGCAGAGTGGCTAGTTGGATAATGGACTGTAGCAGAGTGGCTAGTTGGATAACAGACTGTAGCAGAGTGGCTAGTTCTATAATAGACTGTAGCAGAGTGGCTAGTTCTATAATAGACTGTCGCAGAGTGGCTAGTTAGATAATAGGCTGTAGCAGAGTGGCTAGTTGGATAATAGACTGTAGCAGAGTGGCTAGTTGGATAATAGACTGTAGCAGAGTGGCTAGTTCTATAATAGACTGTAGCAGAGTGGCTAGTTGGATAATAGACTGTAGCAGAGTGGCTAGTTCTATAATAGACTGTAGCAGAGTGGCTAGTTCTATAATAGACTGTAGCAGAGTGGCTAGTTGGATAATAGACTGTAGCAGAGTGGCTATTTGGATAATAGACTGTAGCAGAGTGGCTAGTTGGATAATAGACTGTAGCAGAGTGGCTAGTTGGATAATAGACTGTAGCAGAGTGGCTAGTTCTATAATAGACTGTAGCAGAGTGGCTAGTTCTATAATAGACTGTAGCAGAGTGGCTAGTTGGATAATAGGCTGTAGCAGAGTGGCTAGTTGGATAATAGACTGTAGCAGAGTGGCTAGTTGGATAATAGACTGTAGCAGAGTGGCTAGTTGGATAATAGACTGTAGCAGAGTGGCTAGTTGGATAATAGACTGTAGCAGAGTGGCTAGTTGGATAATAGGCTGTAGCAGAATGGCTAGTTGGATAATAGACTGTAGCAGAGTGGCTAGTTGGATAACAGACTGTAGCAGAGTGGCTAGTTCTATAACAGACTGTAGCAGAGTGACTAGTTGGATAATAGACTGTAGCAGAGTGGCTAGTTCTATAATAGACTGTAGCAGAGTGGCTAGTTGGATAACAGACTGTAGCAGAGTGGCTAGTTCTATAATAGACTGTAGGAGAGTGGCTAGTTGGATAATAGACTGTAGCAGAGTGGCTAGTTGGATAATAGACTGTAGCAGAGTGGCTAGTTCTATAATAGACTGTAGCAGAGTGGCTAGTTCTATAATAGACTGTAGCAGAGTGGCTCGTTAGATAACAGACTGTAGCAGAGTGGCTAGTTGGATAACAGACTGTAGCAGAGTGGCTAGTTCTATAATAGACTGTAGCAGAGTTGCTCGTTAGATAACAGACTGTAGCAGAGTGGCTAGTTGGATAACAGACTGTAGTAGAGTGCCTAGTTGGATAACAGACTGTAGCAGAGTGGCTAGTTCTATAATAGACTGTAGCAGAGTGGCTAGTTCTATAATAGACTGTAGCAGAGTGGCTAGTTGGATAATAGACTGTAGCAGAGTGGCTAGTTGGATAATAGACTGTAGCAGAGTGGCTAGTTCTATAATAGACTGTAGCAGAGTGGCTCGTTAGATAACAGACTGTAGCAGAGTGGCTAGTTCTATAATAGACTGTAGCAGAGTGGCTAGTTGGAGTGGCCACCTCTATCCACCATGTGGTCCCAAACTGCAGCCCTGCTCTGTGTCAGCTAGCTAATTCAGTCAAATGTACCTAATCTCCACCTCTATCCACCATGTGGTCCCAAACTGCAGCCTTGCTCTGTCAGCTAGCTAATTCAGTCAACTTTACCTCATCTCCACCTCTATCCACCATGTGGTCCCAAACTACAGCCTTGCTCTGTGTCAGCTAGCTAATTAACACACTGCTGTCAATTCTTATTCTCCTCCTCTCCCCCCTTCCACTCCCCTAGCTGTATGAATGAAAAGCCATCCTCTCTCGCTCTCTTTCTCTCCTCTCTCTCTGTCTGTCTCCTCTCTCTCTCTCCTCTCTCTCTCTTCTCTCTCTCTTTCTCTTCTCTGTCTCTGTCTCTCTCTCTCTCTGTCTCCTCTCTCTACTCTCTTTTCTCTCTCTTTTCTCTCTCTTTTCTCTCTCTCTCCTCACTCTCTCTCTGTCTCCTCTCTCTCTCCTCACTCTCTGTCTCCTCTCTCTCCTCACTCTTTCTCTGTCTCCTCTCTCTCTCCTCACTCTTTCTCTGTCTCCTCTCTCTCTCCTCACTCTCTCTCTCTCTCCTCACTCTCTCTCTCTCTCCTCACTCTCTCTGTCTCCTCTCTCTCTCCTCTCTCTCTCTGTCTCCTCTCTCTTTGTCTCCTCTCTCTCTCTCTGTCTCCTCTCTCTCTCTCTCTTTTCTCTCTCTCTCTCCTCACTCACTCTCTCTCTCTCTCCTCACTCTCTCTCTGTCACCTCTCTCTCTCCCCTCTCTCTCTGTCTCCTCTCTCTCTCCTCTCTCCCTGCCTCCTCTCTCTCTCTCTTCTCTCTCTTTGTCTCTCTTCTCTCGCTCTCTTTCCTCTCTCTCTGGGTAATTTCTCTGTGGGTATGGGTGGAGAGCTGTCTATGGGCTGATGGCTTCATCACAGACAGACTGACTGGGCAACGGAGGGAGGGAGGGATAGAGCCATCCATCACTGACTTTGACCTTACTCCTATCCCCCTCTCCTCTACATCGAAAAGATGAGATCTGTCTTTTACTAATTAACGGAACCTACTGTAGATGCCATCCTCTCATCCTACCATCCTTCCATCTCTCTTCTCTCTTTTTCACTCTCCATATTCTTTCCCCCTCTATCCTTCTCTCTTATTCTTCTCTATTTCTCTTTCTCTTCCCCCCTCGCCATCTTTCCTTTGTCCCCTCTTTTGTTTCTCCCCCTTTTCTCTCCTTCCCTCCCCTCCTCTCTCTCTCCTAGTCTCCCCCTTTTCTCTCCTTCCCTCCTCTCTCTCTCTTAGTCTTCCCTTTTTCTCTCCTTCCCTCCCCTCCTCTCTCTCTCCTAGTCTCCCCCTTTTCTCTCCTTCCCTCCCCTCCTCTCTCTCTCCTAGTCTTCCCCTTTTCTCTCCTTCCCTCCCCTCTTCTCTCTCTCCTAGTTTTCCCCTTTTCTCTCCTTCCCTCCCCTCCTCTCTATCTCCTAGTCTCCCCCTTTTCTCTCCTTCCCTCCCCTCCTCTCTCTCTCTCTCCTAGTCTCCCCCTTTTCTCTCCTTCCCTCCCCTCCTCTCTCTCTCTCCTAGTCTTCCCCTTTTCTCTCCTTCCCTCCCCTCCTCTCTCTCCTAGTCTCCCCCTTTTCTCTCCTTCCCTCCCCTCCTCTCTCTCTCTCTCTCTCCTAGTCTCCCCCTTTTCACTCCTTCCCTCCCCTCCTCTCTCTCTCCTAGTCTCCCCCTTTTCTCTCCTTCCCTCCCCTCCTCTCTCTCTCCTAGTCTCCCCCTTTTCTCTCCTTCCCTCCCCTCCTCTCTCTCTCCTAGTCTTCCCCTTTTCTCTCCTTCCCTCCCCTCCTCTCTCTCTCTCTCCTAGTCTTCCCTTTTTCTCTCCTTCCCTCCCCTCCTCTCTCTCTCCTAGTCTCCCCCTTTTCTCTCCTTCCCTCCCCTCTCTCTCTCCTAGTCTTCCCTTTTTCTCTCCTTCCCTCCCCTCCTCTCTCTCTCCTAGTCTCCCCCTTTTCTCTCCTTCCCTCCCCTCCTCTCTCTCTCCTAGTCTTCCCCTTTTCTCTCCTTCCCTCCCCTCCTCTCTCTCTCCTAGTTTTCCCCTTTTCTCTCCTTCCCTCCCCTCCTCTCTCTCTCTCTCCTAGTCTCCCCCTTTTCACTCCTTCCCTCCCCTCCTCTCTCTCTCTCCTAGTCTCCCCCTTTTCTCTCCTTCCCTCCCCTCCTCTCTCTCTCCTCGTCTCCCCCTTTTCTTTCCTTCCCTCCCCTCCTCTCTCTCTCCTAGTCTTCCCATTTTCTCTCCTTCCCTCCCCTCCTCTCTCTCTCCTAGTCTTCCCATTTTCTCTCATTCCCTCCCCTCCTCTCTCTCTCTCCTAGTCTCCCCCTTTTCACTCCTTCCCTCCCCTCCTCTCTCTCTCTCCTAGTCTCCCCCTTTTCTCTCCTTCCCTCCCCTCCCCTCTCTCTCCTAGTCTCCCCCTTTTCTCTCCTTCCCTCCCCTCCTCTCTCTCTCCTAGTCTTCCCCTTTTCTCTCCTTCCCTCCCCTCCTCTCTCTCTCTCTCTCTCCTAGTCTTCCCATTTTCTCTCCTTCCCTCCCCTCCTCTCTCTCTCCTAGTTTCCCCCTTTTCTCTCCTTCCCTCCCCTCCTCTCTCTCTCTCCTAGTCTCCCCCTTTTCTCTCCTTCCCTCCCCTCCTCTCTCTCTCCTAGTCTCCCCCTTTTCTCTCCTTCCCTCCCATCCTCTCTCTCTCCTAGTCTTCCCCTTTTCTCTCCTTCCCTCCCCTCCTCTCTCTCTCCTAGTCTTCCCCTTTTCTCTCCTTCCCTCCCTTCCTCTCTCTCTCTCTCTCTCCTAGTCTCCCCCTTTTCTCTCCTTCGCTCCCCTCCTCTCTCTCTCTCCTAGTCTCCCCCTTTTCTCTCCTTCCCTCCCCTCCTCTCGCTCTCTCCTAGTCTCCACCTTTTCTCTCCTTCCCTCCCCTCTCTCTCTCCTGGTCTCCCCCTTTTCTCTCCTTCCCTCCCCTCCTCTCTCTCTCTCCTAGTCAACCCCTTTTCTCTCCTTCCCTACCCTCCTCTCTCTCTCTCTCTCTCCTAGTCTCCCCCTTTTCTCTCCTTCCCTCCCCTCCTCTCTCTCTCTCTCTCCTAGTCTCCCCCTTTTCTCTCCTTCCCTCCCCTCCTCTCTCTCTCTCCTAGTCTCCCCCTTTTCTCTCCTTCCCTCCCCTCCCCTCTCTCTCCTAGTCTCCCCCTTTTCTCTCCTTCCCTCCCCTCCTCTCTCTCTCCTAGTCTTCCCCTTTTCTCTCCTTCCCTCCCCTCCTCTCTCTCTCTCTCTCTCCTAGTCTTCCCATTTTCTCTCCTTCCCTCCCCTCCTCTCTCTCTCCTAGTTTCCCCCTTTTCTCTCCTTCCCTCCCCTCCTCTCTCTCTCCTAGTCTCCCCCTTTTCTCTCCTTCCCTCCCCTCCTCTCTCTCTCCTAGTCTCCCCCTTTTCTCTCCTTCCCTCCCATCCTCTCTCTCTCCTAGTCTTCCCCTTTTCTCTCCTTCCCTCCCCTCCTCTCTCTCTCCTAGTCTTCCCCTTTTCTCTCCTTCCCTCCCTTCCTCTCTCTCTCTCTCTCTCCTAGTCTCCCCCTTTTCTCTCCTTCGCTCCCCTCCTCTCTCTCTCTCCTAGTCTCCCCCTTTTCTCTCCTTCCCTCCCCTCCTCTCGCTCTCTCCTAGTCTCCACCTTTTCTCTCCTTCCCTCCCCTCTCTCTCTCCTGGTCTCCCCCTTTTCTCTCCTTCCCTCCCCTCCTCTCTCTCTCTCCTAGTCAACCCCTTTTCTCTCCTTCCCTACCCTCCTCTCTCTCTCTCTCCTAGTCTCCCCCTTTTCTCTCCTTCCCTCCCCTCCTCTCTCTCTCTCTCTCCTAGTCTCCCCCTTTTCTCTCCTTCCCTCCCCTCCTCTCTCTCTCTCTCCTAGTCTCCCCCTTTTATCTCCTTCCCTCCCCTCCTCTGTCTCTCCTAGTCTCCCCCTTTTCTCTCCTTCCCTCCCCTCCTCTCTCTCTCCTAGTCTTCCCCTTTTCTCTCCTTCCCTCCCCTCCTCTCTCTCTCTCTCCTAGTCTTCCCTTTTTCTCTCCTTCCCTCCCCTCCTCTCTCTCTCCTAGTCTCCCCCTTTTCTCTCCTTCCCTCCCCTCCTCTCTCTCTCCTAGGCTCCCCCTTTTATCTCCTTCCCTCCCCTCCTCTCTCTCTCCTAGTCTCCCCCTTTTCTCTCCTTCCCTCCCCTCCTCTCTCTCTCCTAGTCTTCCCCTTTTCTCTCCTTCCCTCCCCTCCTCTCTCTCTCTCTCTCTCCTAGTCTTCCCTTTTTCTCTCCTTCCCTCCCCTCCTCTCTCTCTCCTAGTCTCCCCCTTTTCTCTCCTTCCCTCCCCTCCTCTCTCTCTCCTAGGCTCCCCCTTTTCTCTCCTTCCCTCCTCTCTCTCTCCTAGGCTCCCCCTTTTCTCTCCTTCCCTCCCATCCTCTCTCTCTCCTAGTCTTCCCCTTTTCTCTCCTTCCCTCCCCTCCTCTCTCTCTCCTAGTCTTCCCCTTTTCTCTCCTTCCCTCCCTTCCTCTCTCTCTCTCTCTCTCTCTCCTAGTCTCCCCCTTTTCTCTCCTTCGCTCCCCTCCTCTCTCTCTCTCCTAGTCTCCCCCTTTTCTCTCCTTCCCTCCCCTCCTCTCGCTCTCTCCTAGTCTCCACCTTTTCTCTCCTTCCCTCCCCTCTCTCTCTCCTGGTCTCCCCCTTTTCTCTCCTTCCCTCCCCTCCTCTCTCTCTCTCCTAGTCAACCCCTTTTCTCTCCTTCCCTACCCTCCTCTCTCTCTCTCTCCTAGTCTCCCCCTTTTCTCTCCTTCCCTCCCCTCCTCTCTCTCTCTCTCTCCTAGTCTCCCCCTTTTCTCTCCTTCCCTCCCCTCCTCTCTCTCTCTCTCCTAGTCTCCCCCTTTTATCTCCTTCCCTCCCCTCCTCTGTCTCTCCTAGTCTCCCCCTTTTCTCTCCTTCCCTCCCCTCCTCTCTCTCTCCTAGTCTTCCCCTTTTCTCTCCTTCCCTCCCCTCCTCTCTCTCTCTCTCCTAGTCTTCCCTTTTTCTCTCCTTCCCTCCCCTCCTCTCTCTCTCCTAGTCTCCCCCTTTTCTCTCCTTCCCTCCCCTCCTCTCTCTCTCCTAGGCTCCCCCTTTTATCTCCTTCCCTCCCCTCCTCTCTCTCTCCTAGTCTCCCCCTTTTCTCTCCTTCCCTCCCCTCCTCTCTCTCTCCTAGTCTTCCCCTTTTCTCTCCTTCCCTCCCCTCCTCTCTCTCTCTCTCTCTCCTAGTCTTCCCTTTTTCTCTCCTTCCCTCCCCTCCTCTCTCTCTCCTAGTCTCCCCCTTTTCTCTCCTTCCCTCCCCTCCTCTCTCTCTCCTAGGCTCCCCCTTTTCTCTCCTTCCCTCCTCTCTCTCTCCTAGGCTCCCCCTTTTCTCTCCTTCCCTCCCCTCCTCTCTCTCTCTCTCCTAGTCTCCCCCTTTCACCTGTTCTTTTCTTTTAGTTTGTTCTCTAAAACCATTCATGTTTTTATTACCTGTGGTAGCTGTGAGGTGTAACCTACATGTGGGATTATTTAAGAGGGAAGGTTTCAGATGTTTTCAGAAGATGGACAGGGACTCTGCTGTCCTAGCTTCAGAGGGAAGCTGGTTCCACCACTGTGGTGCCAGGATAGAGAAGAGCTGTGACTGGGATGAACTGCTCTGGCCAAGAGACCAGAGTTGGCAGAACGGAGTGCTTGGGTTGGTGTGTAGGGTTTGAGCAGATCCTGAAGGTAGGGAGGGGCAGTTCCTCTTGCTGTTCCGTAGGTAAGCACTATGGTCTTGTAGTGGATGTGAGCTTTGACTGGAAACCAGTGGAGTGTCTGGAGGAGCAGGGTGACATGGGAGAACTTGGGATGGTTTACCACCAGGTGGACTGCAGCGTTCTGGATTAGTTGCAGGGGTTTGATGGCACAAGCAGGGAGCCCAGCCAGCAGAGAGTTGCAGTAGTCCAGACGGGAGATGACAAGTGTGAGGGAAGGTCATACTACCCCACAGGAGGTCATACTACCCCACAGGAGGCCATACTACCCCACAGGAGGCAATACTACCCCACAGGAGGCCATACTACCCCACAGGAGGCCATACTACCCCACAGGAGGCCATACTACCCCACAGGAGGCCTTATTACCCCACAGTAGGCCATACTACCCCACAGGAGGCCATACTACCCCACAGGAGGCCATATTACCCCACAGGAGGCCATACTACCCCACATGGGGCCATACTACCCCACAGGAGGCCATACTACCCCACAGGAGGCCATACTACCCCACAGGAGGTCATACTACCCCACAGGAGGCCATACTACCCCACAGGAGGCCATACTACCCCACAGGAGGTCATACTACCCCACAGGAGGCCCTTGTAGCCCTCGTGACACCACATTTCTCCGAGGACTCCTGGAAAACCACGACCTCCCCCTCCCAAGATGGCCGTCGTTGGGAGTTCCATTGTAAAGGATCGAGCAAAGACATTCTACTTCCATGTGTGTGACATCACTCAGGACCTTACGATCATTCCAGAACCAAAACCCAGAGCTGCACACGGTGGTTGTGGATGCTGGTACAAATGACATCAAAGGGACTTGGAATACCTGAGATATTATTGGCTACAGACAAGTGGATTGTTTTTCCTGGCCCTATCACACGAGGGGACTGTTTTTCCTGGCCCTATCACACGAGGGGATTGTTTTTCCTGGCCCTATCACACGAGGGGATTGTTTTTCCTGGCCCTATCACACGAGGGGATTGTTTTTCCTGGCCCTATCACACGAGGGGATTGTTTTTCCTGGCCCTATCACACGAGGGGATTGTTTTTCCTGGCCCTATCCCAACACACGGTTCTGGGATTGATCGCTTCTCCCGGGCTATTTGCACGGGTCTCTTGGATGAAATCAGGACTCTGTTCTGAAAAATGCATTGGATTTTTATTGACTACATCCATCAGTTTTGGGAGCGACCGCAGTTTCTAAAACGAGGACGTCCTGAACAGGAGCTTGGATGCTGAGTAACATTGAAAAGGTAATAGTGTCCTTGGATGAGAGCTCGACGGTATGATTATATGAAATTCTGGATACTGCGACCTTGATTCATGTAAATGTCAGAAGTTTAGATTTAAAAAAAAAAAGTATGTTATTCTAATTCTTGCTTCTCAAACTAACGCAGACATTTTGATTATTACTAACTGACACCTGGTAAAAAAAAATGAAAAAAAATAATTCAAACCCTGAAAAAGAAACGATTTTGGACGTCATTCTGACAAACGCACCTTTTTGCTAACGATTTTTGGAATCACTTCCAAAATGTATTCCATTTGGATTCCCTGGTGCCGCTAGGGAAGCTTAAAACGCTGAGGATAAATGAGTTCACTGAGGTGTGCATTTGTTTTAATTGACTTTTAATGATACCTGTGATGTTTCATGTTCTATAATGTAATGTACCTGTAGTTGTATCTAGTATTTTGTCCTCGGGGCACCATGGAAAATGAGACCCCCCCCAACCCCCATTACGGTTTCATATGCTACTCTAATTAAGAGAGGCACATCAAGCCTGTTTATGTTTAGTTCAAATATTATATAGCATGTTAGTAGTGTTATATACCACATTAGTAGTATTATATAACATGTTAGTAGTATTATATACCACGTCAGTAGTATTATATACCACGTCAGTAGTATTATATACCACGTTAGTAGTATTATATACCACGTTAGTAGTATTATATACCACGTTAGTAGTATTATATAGCACGTTAGTAGTATTATATACCACGTTAGTAGTATTATATACCACGTTAGTAGTATTATATACCACGTTAGTAGTATTATATATCACATTAGTAGTATTATATA
>NC_048593.1:45015116-45047616 GCF_013265735.2 Oncorhynchus mykiss
TCTAGAGAATCAAATATAATACACTTCCATCTAGAGATGATACACTTCCGTCTAGAGAATCAAATATAATACACTTCCGTCTAGAGATGATATACTTCCGTCTAGATCAGTGGTCACCAACCAAGGCATTTATTGTTGATCGCAAAAAACAACAATAAAGCCTTGCGTTCCCTTTTTGTTTGTTTGTATTGGTCTTGCGCTGTTGGCGGTAGGTGTTGGCGGTAGGTGTTGGCGGTAGGTGTTGGTCGGTAGGTGTTGGCGGTAGGTGTTGGTCGGTAGGTGCTTTCAGCTGTAGGGCTGATTTTTGCGCCGGGTGTTCCCATTATGAACCATTTCATGTGTCTGAAGGTAGAAACTGTTGTCGGCCGGCCCGGAGAGCAAATCAAGTGCTCTATAGGCCTACCGTTGGCCAATAGGATGGCTGTCGGGGTCGCTGTCGGTGCCGCTGTCGGTGCCGCTGTCGGGGTCGCTGTCGGTGCCGGGGTCGGTGTCGGTGCCTCTCTCGGGGTCGCTGTCGGGATCGCTGTCGGGGTCGCTGTCGGGGTTGCTGTCGGGGTCGCTGTCGGTGCCGGGGTCGGTGTCGGTGCCTCTCTCGGGGTCGCTGTCGGGGTTGCTGTCGGGGTCGTTGTCGGTGTCGGTGCCGCTGTCGGGGTCGCTGTCGGGGTTGCTGTCGGGGTCGCTGTCGGTGCCGGGGTCGGTGTCGGTGCCTCTCTCGGGGTCGCTGTCGGGGTTGCTGTCGGGGTCGTTGTCGGGGTCGCTGCCGGTGCCGCTGTCGGTGCCGCTGTCGGGGTTGCTGTCGGGGTCGTTGTCGGGGGTCGTTGTCGGGGTCGCTGTCGGTGCCGCTGTCGGTGCCGCTGTCGGTGCCGCTGTCGGGGTCGCTGTCGGTGCCGCTTTCGGTGTCGGTGCCGCTGTCGGTGTTGCTGTTGGTGTCGGGGTCGCTGTCGGTGTTGCTGTTGGTGTCGGGGTCGCTGTCGGTGCCGCTGTCGGTGTCGCTGTCGGTGCCTCTCTCGGGGTCGCTGTCGGTGCCGGGGTCGCTGTCGGTGTCGGTGCCGCTGTCGGTGCCGCTGTCGGTGTCGGGGTCGCTGTCGGTGCCTCTGTCGGGGTCGCTGTCGGTGCCGCTGTCGGTGTCGGGGTCGGTGTCGCTGTCGGTGCCGCTGTCGGGGTCGCTGTCGGTGTCGCTGTCGGGGCCGCTGTCGGTGCCGGTGTCGGTGTCGCTGTCGGTGCCGCTGTCGGTGCCGCTGTCAGTGCCGCTGTCGGGGTTGGTGCCGCTGTCGGGGTCGCTGTCGGGGTCGGTGTCGCTGTCGGGGTCGCTGTCGGTGCCGCTGTCGGTGTCGGGGTCGCTGTCGGGGTCGCTGTCGGGGTCGGTGCCGCTGTCGGGGTCGCTGTCGGTGCCGCTGTCGGTGCCGGGTTCGGTGTCGGGGTCGCTGTCGGTGTCGCTGTCGGTGCCGCTGTCGGTGTCGCTGTCGGTGCCGCTGTCGGGGTTGGTGCCGCTGTCGGTGCCGGTGCCAGGTTCGGGGTCGCTGTCGGGGTCGGTGCCGCTGTCGGGGTCGCTGTCGGGGTCGCTGTCGGGGTTGCTGTCGGGGTCGTTGTCGGGGTCGCTTTCGGTGCCGCTGTCGGGGTCGCTGTCGGGGTCGCTGTCGGTGCCGCTGTCGGTGCCGCTGTCGGGGCCGGTGTCGGGGTCGCTGTCGGTGCCTCTCTCGGGGTCGCTGTCGGTGCCGGGGTCGGTGCCGGGGTCGCTGTCGGGGTCGCTGTCGGTGTCGATGGCGGTGCCGCTGTCCCTGTCGGGGTCGCTGTCGGTGCCGGTGTCAGTGCCACTGTCGGGGTCGCTGTCGGTGCCGCTGTCGGGGTTGGTGCCGCTGTCGGGGCCGGTGTCGGGGTCGCTGTCGGTGCCTCTCTCAGGGTCGCTGTCGGTGTCGGGGTCGCTGTCGGTGCCGGGGTCGGTGTCGCTGTCGGGGCCGCTGTCGGTGCCGGGGTCGGTGTCGCTGTCGGGGCCGCTGTCGGTGCCGCTGTCGGTGCCGCTGTCGGGGTCGCTGTCGGTGTCGCTTTCGGTGTCGGTGCTGCTGTCGTTGTCGGGGTCGCTGTCGGGGTCGCTTTCGGTGCCGCTGTCGGGGTCGCTGTCGGGGTCGCTGTCGGTGCCGCTGTCGGTGCCGCTGTCGGGGCCGGTGTCGGGGTCGCTGTCGGTGCCTCTCTCGGGGTCGCTGTCGGTGCCGGGGTCGGTGCCGGGGTCGCTGTCGGGGTCGCTGTCGGTGTCGATGGCGGTGCCGCTGTCCCTGTCGGGGTCGCTGTCGGTGCCGGTGTCAGTGCCACTGTCGGGGTCGCTGTCGGTGCCGCTGTCGGGGTTGGTGCCGCTGTCGGGGCCGGTGTCGGGGTCGCTGTCGGTGCCTCTCTCAGGGTCGCTGTCGGTGCCGGGGTCGGTGTCGGGGTCGCTGTCGGTGCCGGGGTCGGTGTCGCTGTCGGGGCCGCTGTCGGTGCCGGGGTCGGTGCCGCTGTCGGGGTCGCTGTCGGTGCCGGGGTCGGTGTCGCTGTCGGGGCCGCTGTCGGTGCCGCTGTCGGTGCCGCTGTCGGGGTCGCTGTCGGTGTCGCTTTCGGTGTCGGTGCTGCTGTCGTTGTCGGGGTCGCTGTCGGGGTCGGTGTCGGGGTCGCTGTCGGGGTCGCTGTCGGGGTCGGTGTCGCTGTCGGTGCCGCTGTCGGTGCCGCTGTCGGTGCCACTGTCGGTGCCGGGTTCGGTGTCGGGGTCGCTGTCGGGGTCGGTGCCGCTGTCGGGGTCGCTGTCGGTGCCGCTGTCGGTGCCACTGTCGGTGCCACTGTCGGTGTCGCTGTCGGTGTCGTTGTCGGTGCCGCTGTCGGTGTCGCTGTCGGTGCCGCTGTCGGGGTCGCTGTCGGTGCCGCTGTCGGTGTCGTTGTCGGTGCCGCTGTCGGGGTTGGTGTCGCTGTCGGTGCCTCTCTCGGGGTCGCTGTCGGTGCCGGGGTCGGTGCCGGGGTCGCTGTCGGGGTCGGTGTCGATGGCGGTGCCGCTGTCCCTGTCGGGGTCGCTGTCGGTGCCGGTGTCAGTGCCACTGTCGGGGTCGCTGTCGGTGCCGCTGTCGGGGTTGGTGCCGCTGTCGGGGCCGGTGTCGGGGTCGCTGTCGGTGCCTCTCTCAGGGTCGCTGTCGGTGCCGGGGTCGGTGTGGGGGTCGGTGCCGGGGTCGGTGTCGCTGTCGGGGCCGCTGTCGGTGCCGGGGTCGGTGTCGCTGTCGGTGCCGCTGTCGGGGTCGCTGTCGGTGCCGGGGTCGGTGTCGCTGTCGGGGCCGCTGTCGGTGCCGCTGTCGGTGCCGCTGTCGGGGTCGCTGTCGGTGTCGCTTTCGGTGTCGGTGCTGCTGTCGTTGTCGGGGTCGCTGTCGGGGTCGGTGTCGGGGTCGCTGTCGGGGTCGCTGTCGGGGTCGGTGTCGCTGTCGGGGTCGCTGTCGGTGCCGCTGTCGGTGCCACTGTCGGTGCCGGGTTCGGTGTCGGGGTCGCTGTCGGGGTCGGTGCCGCTGTCGGGGTCGCTGTCGGTGCCGCTGTCGGTGTCGCTGTCGGTGTCGTTGTCGGTGCCGCTGTCGGTGTCGGGGTCGGTGTCGCTGTCGGGGTCGCGGTCGGAGTCGCTGTCGGTGTCGCTGTCAGGGTCGCTGTCGGGGTCGCTGCCGGGGTCGGTGTCGCTGTCGGGGTCGCTGTCGGGGTCGCTGTCGGGGTCGCTGTCGGGGCTGGTGTCGCTGTCGGGGTCGGTGTCGCTGTCGGGGTCGCTGTCGGGGTCGCTGTCGGGGCTGGTGTCGCTGTCGGGGTCGGTGTCGCTGTCGGTGTCGGTGTCGCTGTCGGGGTCGGTGTCGCTGTCGGGGTCGCTGTCGGGGTCGGTGTCGCTGTCGGGGTCGGGGTCGCTGTCGGGGTCGCTGTCGGAGTCGGTGTCGCGGTCGGGGTCGGTGTCGCTGTCGGGGTCGCGGTCGGGGTCGCTGTCGGTGTCGCTGTTGGGGTCGGTGTCGCTGTCGGTGTCGCTGTCGGTGTCGCTGTCGGGGTCGCTGTCGGGGTCGGTGTCGCTGTCGGGGTCGCTGCCGGGGTCGGTGTCGCTGTCGGGGTCGCTGTCGGGGTCGGTGTCGCTGTCAGTGTCGGTGTCGCTGTCGGGGTCGCTGTCGGGGTCGCTGTCGGGGTCGGTGTCGCTGTCGGGGTCGCTGTCGGGGTCGCTGTCGGGGTCGCTGTCGGAGTCGGTGTCGCGGTCGGGGTCGGTGTCGCTGTCGGGGTCGCGGTCGGGGTCGCTGTCGGTGTCGCTGTTGGGGTCGGTGTCGCTGTCGGGGTCGCTGTCGGGGTCGCTGTCGGGGTCGCTGTCGGGGTCGCTGCCGGGGTCGCTGTCGGGGTCGCTGTCGGGGTCGCTGTCGGGGCTGGTGTCGCTGTCGGGGTCGCTGTCGGGGTCGCTGTCGGGGTCGCTGTCGGGGCTGGTGTCGCTGTCGGGGTCGCTGTCGGGGTCGCTGTCGGGGTCGCTGTCGCTGTCGGGGTCGCTGTCGGGGTCGCTGTCGGGGCTGGTGTCGCTGTCGGTGCCGGTGTCGCTGTCGGTGCCGCTGTCGGGGTCGGTGTCGCTGTCGGGGTCGTTAGCTGCTTGGGTCTTTCTTTTTTAATATCGATGAATATTTCACATTCTCAGTTCATAGGAGAAACAACGGATCTATTACCTCTGTGATCATCTAATCTTCCCCCATGTGTTTAAATATATATATATTTTAAATGGCTTGAACAACATTGGCCGGGCAGTTCAAGCATAGCCCGTATGCAGTGATAATACACTGCTCAAAAAAATAAAGGGAACACTAAAATAACACATCCTTTTTTTCTTTACATAGTTGAATGTGCTGACAACAAAATCACACAAAAATTATCAATGGAAATCAAATGTATCAACTCACGGAGGTCTGGATTTGGAGTCACACTCAAAATTAAAGTGGAAAACCACACTACAGGCTGATCCAACTTTGATGTAATGTCCTTAAAACAAGTCCACATGAGGCTCAGTAGTGTGTGTGGCCTCCACGTGCCTGTATGACCTCCCTACAACGCCTGGGCATGCTCCTGATGAGGTGGCGGATGGTCTCCTGAGGGATCTCCTCCCAGACCTGGCATCCGCCAACTCTGAACAGTCTGGTGCAACGTGGTGTTGGTGGATGGAGCGAGACATGATGTCCCAGATGTGCTCAATTGGATTCAGGTCTGGGAAACGGGCGGGCCAGTCCATAGCATCAATGCCTTCCTCTTTCAGGAACTGCTGACACACTCCAGCCACATGAGGTCTAGCATTGTCTTGCATTAGGAGTCGCTGTCGGGGTCGCTGTCGGGGTCGCTGTCGGGGCTGGTGTCGCTGTCGGGGTCGCTGTCGGTGTCGCTGTCGGGGTCGCTGTCGGGGTCGCTGTCGGGGCTGGTGTCGCTGTCGGGGTCGCTGTCGGGGTCGGTGTCGGGGTCGGTGTCGCTGTCGGGGTCGCTGTCGGTGTCGCTGTCGGTGCCGCTGTCGGGGTTGGTGCCGCTGTCGGTGCCGGGTTCGGGGTCGGGGTCGGTGCCGCTGTCGGTGTCGGTGCCTCTCTCGGGGTCGCTGTCGGGGTTGCTGTCGGGGTTGCTGTCGGGGTCGTTGTCGGGGTCGCTTTCGGTGCCGCTGTCGGGGCCGCTGTCGGGGTCGCTGTCGGTGCCGCTGTCGGTGCCGCTGTCGGTGCCGGTGTCGGGGTCGCTGTCGGTGCCGGGGTCGCTGTCGGTGTCGATGTCGGTGCCGCTGTCCCTGTCGGGGTCGGTGCAGGTGTCAGTGCCACTGTCGGGGTCGCTGTCGGTGCCGCTGTCGGTGCCGCTGTCGGGGTTGCTGTCGTTGCCGGGGTCGGTGTCGCTGTCGGGGCCGCTGTCGGTGCCGCTGTCGGTGCCGGGGTCGGTGTCGCTGTCGGTGTCGGGGTCGCTGTCGGTGCCGGGGTCGGTGTCGCTGTCGGGGTCGCTGTCGGGGTCGCTGTCGGTGCCGGGGTCGCTGTCGGTGCCGCTGTCGGGGTCGGTGCCGGGGTCGGTGTCGCTGTCGGGGTCGGTGTCGCTGTCGGGGTCGGGGTCGGTGTCGCTGTCGGGGTCGGTGTCGGGGTCGCTGTCGGGGTCGCTGTCGGGGTCGGTGTCGCTGTCGGTGTCGGTGTCGCTGTCGGGGTCGGTGTCGCTGTCGGGGTCGCTGTCGGGGTCGGTGTCGCTGTCGGGGTCGCTGTCGGGGTCGCTGTCGGTGTCGCGGTCGGGGTCGCTGTCGGGGTCGGTGTCGCTGTCGGTGTCGCTGTCGGGGTCGCTGTCGGGGTCGCTGTCGGGGTCGCTGTCGGGGTCGGGGTCGCTGTCGGGGTCGCTGTCGGGGTCGGGGTCGCTGTCGGGGTCGCTGTCGGGGCTGGTGTCGCTGTCGGGGTCGCTGTCGGGGTCGGTGTCGCTGTCGGGGTCGCTGTCGGGGTCGCTGTCGGGGCTGGTGTCGCTGTCGGGGTCGCTGTCGGGGTCGGTGTCGCGGTCGGGGTCGCTGTCGGGGTCGGTGTCGGTGTCGCTGTCGGGGTCGCTGTCGGGGTCGGGGTCGCTGTCGCTGTCGGAGTCGGTGTCGCGGTCGGGGTCGGTGACGCTGTCGGGGTCGCGGTCGGGGTCGCTGTCGTCGCTGTCGGGGTCGCTGTCGGGGTCGCTGTCGGGGTCGCTGTCGGGGTCGGGGTCGCTGCCGGGGTCGGGGTCGCTGTCGGGGTCGCTGTCGGGGTCGCTGTCGGGGCTGGTGTCGCTGTCGGTGTCGCTGTCGGGGTCGCTGTCGCTGTCGGAGTCGGTGTCGCGGTCGGGGTCGGTGACGCTGTCGGGGTCGGGGTCGCGGTCGGGGTCGCTGTCGTCGCTGTCGGGGTCGGTGTCGCTGTCGGGGTCGCTGTCGCTGTCGGGGTCGCTGTCGGGGTCGGTGTCGCTGTCGGGGTCGCTGTCGCTGTCGGAGTCGGTGTCGCGGTCGGGGTCGGTGACGCTGTCGGGGTCGGGGTCGCGGTCGGGGTCGCTGTCGTCACTGGCGGGGTCGGTGTCGCTGTCGGGGTCGCTGTCGCTGTCGGGGTCGCTGTCGGGGTCGGTGTCGCTGTCGGGGTCGCTGTCGGGGTCGCTGTCGGGGTCGCTGCCGGGGTCGGTGTCGCTGTCGGGGTCGCTGCCGGGGTCGGTGTCGCTGTCGGGGTCGCTGTCGGGGTCGGGGTCGCTGTCGGGGTCGGGGTCGCTGTCGGAGTCGGTGTCGCGGTCGGGGTCGGTGACGCTGTCGGGGTCGCGGTCGGGGTCGCTGTCGTCGCTGTCGGGGTCGCTGTCGCTGTCGGGGTCGCTGTCGGGGTCGGTGTCGCTGTCGGGGTCGCTGTCGGGGTCGGGGTCGCTGTCAGGGTCGCTGCCGGGGTCGGTGTCGCTGTCGGGGTCGCTGTCGGGGTCGGGGTCGCTGTCGGGGTCGCTGTCGGGGCTGGTGTCGCTGTCGGGGTCGCTGTCGGGGTCGCTGTCGGGGTCGCTGTCGGGGTCGGGGTCGTTGTCGGGGTCGCTGCCGGGGTCGGGGTCGCTGTCGGGGTCGCTGTCGGGGTCGCTGTCGGGGCTGGTGTCGCTGTCGGTGTCGCTGTCGGGGTCGCTGTCGCTGTCGGAGTCGGTGTCGCGGTCGGGGTCGGTGACGCTGTCGGGGTCGCGGTCGGGGTCGCTGTCGTCGCTGTCGGGGTCGGTGTCGCTGTCGGGGTCGCTGTCGGGGCTGGTGTCGCTGTCGGTGTCGCTGTCGGGGTCGCTGTCGCTGTCGGAGTCGGTGTCGCGGTCGGGGTCGGTGACGCTGTCGGGGTCGGGGTCGCGGTCGGGGTCGCTGTCGTCGCTGTCGGGGTCGGTGTCGCTGTCGGGGTCGCTGTCGGGGTCGGTGTCGCTGTCGGGGTCGCTGTCGGAGTCGGTGTCGCGGTCGGGGTCGGTGACGCTGTCGGGGTCGCGGTCGGGGTCGCTGTCGTCGCTGTCGGGGTCGGTGTCGCTGTCGGGGTCGCTGTCGCTGTCGGGGTCGCTGTCGGGGTCGGTGTCGCTGTCGGGGTCGCTGTCGGGGTCGCTGTCGGGGTCGCTGCCGGGGTCGGTGTCGCTGTCGGGGTCGCTGCCGGGGTCGGTGTCGCTGCCGGGGTCGGTGTCGCTGTCGGGGTCGCTGTCGGGGTCGGGGTCGCTGTCGGGGTCGCTGTCGGGGTCGCTGTCGGAGTCGGTGTCGCGGTCGGGGTCGGTGACGCTGTCGGGGTCGCGGTCGGGGTCGCTGTCGTCGCTGTCGGGGTCGCTGTCGTCGCTGTCGGGGTCGCTGTCGGGGTCGGTGTCGCTGTCGGGGTCGCTGTCGGGGTCGGGGTCGCTGCCGGGGTCGGTGTCGCTGTCGGGGTCGCTGTCGGGGTCGGGGTCGCTGTCGGGGTCGCTGTCGGGGCTGGTGTCGCTGTCGGGGTCGCTGTCGGGGTCGCTGTCGGGGTCGCTGTCGGGGTCGGGGTCGTTGTCGGGGTCGCTGCCGGGGTCGGGGTCGCTGTCGGGGTCGCTGTCGGGGTCGCTGTCGGGGCTGGTGTCGCTGTCGGTGTCGCTGTCGGGGTCGCTGTCGCTGTCGGAGTCGGTGTCGCGGTCGGGGTCGGTGACGCTGTCGGGGTCGGGGTCGCGGTCGGGGTCGCTGTCGTCGCTGTCGGGGTCGGTGTCGCTGTCGGGGTCGCTGTCGCTGTCGGGGTCGCTGTCGGGGTCGGTGTCGCTGTCGGGGTCGCTGCCGGGGTCGGTGTCGCTGTCGGGGTCGCTGCCGGGGTCGGTGTCGCTGTCGGGGTCGCTGTCGGGGTCGGGGTCGCTGTCGGGGTCGCTGTCGGGGTCGCTGTCGGAGTCGGTGTCGCGGTCGGGGTCGGTGACGCTGTCGGGGTCGCGGTCGGGGTCGCTGTCGTCGCTGTCGGGGTCGCTGTCGCTGTCGGGGTCGCTGTCGGGGTCGGTGTCGCTGTCGGGGTCGCTGTCGGGGTCGAGGTCGCTGTCGGGGTCGCTGCCGGGGTCGGTGTCGCTGTCGGGGTCGCTGTCGGGGTCGGGGTCGCTGTCGGGGTCGCTGTCGGGGCTGGTGTCGCTGTCGGGGTCGCTGTCGGGGTCGGGGTCGCTGTCGAGGTCGCTGTCGGGGTCGCTGTCGGAGTCGGTGTCGCGGTCGGGGTCGGTGACGCTGTCGGGGTCGGGGTCGCGGTCGGGGTCGCTGTCGTCGCTGTCGGGGTCGGTGTCGCTGTCGGGGTCGCTGTCGGGGTCGGTGTCGCTGTCGGGGTCGCTGTCGGGGTCGCTGTCGGGGTCGCTGCCGGGGTCGGTGTCGCTGTCGGGGTCGCTGTCGGGGTCGGGGTCGCTGTCGGGGCTGGTGTCGCTGTCGGGGTCGCTGTCGGGGTCGCTGTCGGGGTCGGGGTCGTTGTCGGGGTCGGTGTCGCTGTCGGGGTCGCTGTCGGGGTCGCTGTCGGGGCTGGTGTCGCTGTCGGGGTCGCTGTCGGGGTCGGTGTCGCTGTCGGGGTCGTTAGCTGCTTGGGTCTTTCTTTTTTAATATCGAGGAATATTTCACATTCTCAGTTCATAGGAGAAACAACGGATCTATTACCTCTGTGATCATCTAATCTTCCCCCATGTGTTTAAATATATATATATTTTAAATGGCTTGAACAACATTGGCCGGGCAGTTCAAGCATAGCCCGTATGCAGTGATAATACACTGCTCAAAAAAATAAAGGGAACACTAAAATAACACATCCTAGATCTGAATGAATGAAATATTCTTATTAAATACTTTTTTCTTTACATAGTTGAATGTGCTGACAACAAAATCACACAAAAATGATCAATGGAAATCAAATGTATCAACTCACGGAGGTCTGGATTTGGAGTCACACTCAAAATTAAAGTGGAAAACCACACTACAGGCTGATCCAACTTTGATGTAATGTCCTTAAAACAAGTCCACATGAGGCTCAGTAGTGTGTGTGGCCTCCACGTGCCTGTATGACCTCCCTACAACGCCTGGGCATGCTCCTGATGAGGTGGCGGATGGTCTCCTGAGGGATCTCCTCCCAGACCTGGACTAAAGCATCCGCCAACTCTGAACAGTCTGGTGCAACGTGGTGTTGGTGGATGGAGCGAGACTTGATGTCCCAGATGTGCTCAATTGGATTCAGGTCTGGGAAACGGGCGGGCCTGTCCATAGCATCAATGCCTTCCTCTTTCAGGAACTGCTGACACACTCCAGCCACATGAGGTCTAGCATTGTCTTGCATTAGGAGGAACCCAGGGCCAACCGCACCAGCATATGGTCTCACAAGGGGCCTGAGGATCTCATCTCGGTACCTAATGGCAGTCAGGCTACCTTTGGCGAGCACATGGAGGGCTTGGAGTTACATTGTGTTGTTTACGTGTTCCCTTTATTTTTTTGAGTAGTGTATATTGGGCCTCTAGCTTACTGTACAAACCTCATTGATCCAGAACTGTTTTTAATTGGTTAATGTTGCTTAGGCTTCCGTTATTTAAGTCATGTTAAAATAAAATCTGAGCGGTAGATCTCAGCTATCATTTTAACTCTGTCTCTGTCTCTCTTTCTCTGACTTCCTCTAGGATGTATCAGGAATGCCAGGGTTGTGTAAACCAGTGAAGAATGGAGGACTTGGCTTTGACTACAGACTCAACATGGCTGTACCTGACAAGTGGATCCAGGTGTGTGATATTGAGTGTGAGACATATCTCTAATCAATTCAATCATGAAGCTGAATGACTATTGACTCTAGCAACCTGTTATCTGGCCCAGACACACTGGTCTTCGTGGCTGGTTGTATTCAGTACTTTGTTTGGATTGGTCCCATATAGATGGTCTACAGATGGTCCCATAAAGATGGTCCCATATAGATGCTCTACAGATGGTCCCATATAGATGCTCTACAGATGGTCCCATATAGATGGTCCCATATAGATGGTCTACAGAATGTCCCATATAGATGCTCTACAGATGGTCCCATATAGATGCTCTACAGATGGTCCCATATAGATGGTCCCATATAGATGCTCTACAGATGGTCCCATATAGATGCTCTACAGATGGTCCCATATAGATGCTCTACAGATGGTCCAATATAGATGGTCCCATATAGATGGTCCCATATAGATGCTCTTCAGATGGTCCCATATAGATGGTCCCATATAGAAGGTCTACAGAATGTCCCATATAGATGCTCTTCAGATGGTCCCATATAGATGCTCTACAGATGGTCCCATATAGATGCTCTATAGATGGTCCCATATAGATGCTCTACAGATGGTCCCATATAGATGCTCTACAGATGGTCCCATATAGATGCTCTACAGATGGTCCCATATAGATGCTCTACAGATGGTCCCATATAGATGCTCTACAGATGGTCCCATATAGATGGTCCCATATAGATGCTCTACAGATGGTCCCATATAGATGCTCTACAGATGGTGCCATATAGATGGTCCCATATAGATGCACTACAGATGGTCCCATAATATAGATGCTCTACAGATGGTCCCATATAGATGGTCCCATATAGATACTCTACAGAATGTCCCATATAGATGCTCTACAGATGGTCCCATATAGATGCTCTACAGATGGTCCCATATAGATGCTCTACAGATGGTCCCATATAGATGCTCTACAGATGGTGCCATATAGATGGTCCCATATAGATGCACTACAGATGGTCCCATATAGATGCACTACAGATGGTCCCATATAGATGGTCCCATATAGATGCTCTACAGAATGTCCCATATAGATGCTCTATAGATGGTCCCATATAGATGCTCTATAGATGGTCCCATATAGATGCTCTACAGATTGTCCCATATAGATGGTCCCATATAGATGGTCCCAAATAGATGCTCTACAGAATGTCCCATATAGATGCTCTTCAGATGGTCCCATATAGATGGTCCCAAATAGATGCTCTACAGATGGTCCCATATAGATGTTCTACAGATGGTCCCATATAGATGCTCTACAGATGGTCCCATATACAGTGCCTTGCGAAAGTATTCGGCCCCCTTGAACTTTGCGACCTTTTGCCACATTTCAGGCTTCAAACATAAAGATATAAAACTGTATTTTTTTGTGAAGAATCAACAACAAGTGGGACACAATCATGAAGTGGAACGACATTTATTGGATATTTCAAACTTTTTTAACAAATCAAAAACAAAAAATTGGGCGTGCAAAATTATTCAGCCCCCTTAAGTTAATACTTTGTAGCGCCACCTTTTGCTGCGATTACAGCTGTAAGTCGCTTGGGGTATGTCTCTATCAGTTTTGCACATCGAGAGACTGAATTTTTTTCCCATTCCTCCTTGCAAAACAGCTCGAGCTCAGTGAGGTTGGATGGAGAGCATTTGTGAACAGCAGTTTTCAGTTCTTTCCACAGATTCTCGATTGGATTCAGGTCTGGACTTTGACTTGGCCATTCTAACACCTGGATATGTTTATTTTTGAACCATTCCATTGTAGATTTAGATTTATGTTTTGGATCATTGTCTTGTTGGAAGACAAATCTCCGTCCCAGTCTCAGGTCTTTTGCAGACTCCATCAGGTTTTCTTCCAGAATGGTCCTGTATTTGGCTCCATCCATCTTCCCATCAATTTTAACCATCTCCCCTGTCCCTGCTGAAGAAAAGCAGGCCCAAACCATGATGCTGCCACCACCATGTTTGACAGTGGGGATGGTGTGTTCAGCTGTGTTGCTTTTACGCCAAACATAACGTTTTGCATTGTTGCCAAAAAGTTCAATTTTGGTTTCATCTGACCAGAGCACCTTCTTCCACATGTTTGGTGTGTCTCCCAGGTGGCTTGTGGCAAACTTTAACCGACACTTTTTATGGATATCTTTAAGAAATGGCTTTCTTCTTGCCACTCTTCCATAAAGGCCAGATTTGTGCAATATACGACTGATTGTTGTCCTATGGACAGAGTCTCCCACCTCAGCTGTAGATCTCTGCAGTTCATCCAGAGTGATCATGGGCCTCTTGGCTGCATCTCTGATCAGTCTTCTCCTTGTATGAGCTGAAAGTTTAGAGGGACAGCCAGGTCTTGGTAGATTTGCAGTGGTCTGATACTCCTTCCATTTCAATGTTATCGCTTGCACAGTGCTCCTTGGGATGTTTAAAGCTTGGGAAATCTTTTTGTATCCAAATCCGGCTTTAAACTTCTTCACAACAGTATCTCGGACCTGCCTGGTGTGTTCCTTGTTCTTCAGGATGCTCTCTGCGCTTTTAACGGACCTCTGAGACTATCACAGTGCAGGTGCATTTATACGGAGACTTGATTACACACAGGTGTTTTGTATTTATCATCATTAGTCATTTAGGTCAACATTGGATCATTCAGAGATCCTCACTGAACTTCTGGAGAGAGTTTGCTGCACTGAAAGTAAAGGGGCTGAATAATTTTGCACTCCCAATTTTTCAGTTTTTGATTTGTTAAAAAAGTTTGAAATATCCAATAAATGTCGTTCCACTTCATGATTGTGTCCCACTTGTTGTTGATTCTTCACAAAAAAATACAGTTTTATATCTTTATGTTTGAAGCCTGAAATGTGGCAAAAGGTCGCAAAGTTCAAGGGGGCCGAATACTTTCGCAAGGCACTGTAGATGGTCCCATATAGATGCTCTACAGATGGTCCCATAAAGATGCTCTACAGATGGTCCCATATACAGTGCCTTGCGAAAGTATTCGGCCCCCTTGAACTTTGCGACCTTTTGCCACATTTCAAGCTTCAAACATAAAGATATAAAACTGTATTTTTTTGTGAAGAATCAACAACAAGTGGGACACAATCATGAAGTGGAACGACATTTATTGGATATTTCAAACTTTTTTAACAAATTAAAAACTGAAAAATTGGGCGTGCAAAATTATTCAGCCCCCTTAAGGTAATACTTTGTAGCGCCACCTTTTGCTGCGATTACAGCTGTAAGTCGCTTGGGGTATGTCTCTATCAGTTTTGCACATCGAGAGACTGACATTTTTTCCCATTCCTCCTTGCAAAACAGCTCGAGCTCAGTGAGGTTGGATGGAGAGCATTTGTGAACAGCAGTTTTCAGTTCTTTCCACAGATTCTCGATTGGATTCAGGTCTGGACTTTGACTTGGCCATTCTAACACCTGGATATGTTTATTTTTGAACCATTCCATTGTAGATTTTGCTTCATGTTTTGGATCATTGTCTCGTTGGAAGACAAATCTCCATCCCAGTCTCAGGTCTTTTGCAGACTCCATCAGGTTTTCTTCCAGAATGGTCCTGTATTTGGCTCCATCCATCTTCCCATCAATTTTAACCATCTTCCCTGTCTCTGCTGAAGAAAAGCTGGCCCAAACCATGATGCTGCCACCACCATGTTTGACAGTGGGGATGGTGTGTTCAGCTGTGTTGCTTTTACGCCAAACATAACATTTTGCATTGTTGCCAAAAAGTTCAATTTTGGTTTCATCTGACCAGAGCACCTTCTTCCACATGTTTGGTGTGTCTCCCAGGTGGCTTGTGGCAAACTTTAAACAACACTTTTTATGGATATCTTTAAGAAATGGCTTTCTTCTTGCCACTCTTCCATAAAGGCCAGATTTGTGCAATATACGACTGATTGTTGTCCTATGGACAGAGTCTCCCACCTCAGCTGTAGATCTCTGCAGTTCATCCAGAGTGATCATGGGCCTCTTGGCTGCATCTCTGATCAGTCTTCTCCTTGTATGAGCTGAAAGTTTAGAGGGACGGCCAGGTCTTGGTAGATTTGCAGTGGTCTGATACTCCTTCCATTTCAATATTATCGCTTGCACAGTGCTCCTTGGGATGTTTAAAGCTTGGGAAATATTTTTGTATCCAAATCCGGCTTTAAACTTCTTCACAACAGTATCTCGGACCTGCCTGGTGTGTTCCTTGTTCTTCATGATGCTCTCTGCGCTTTTAACAGACCTCTGAGACTATCACAGTGCAAGTGCATTTATACGGAGACTTGATTGTATTTATCATCATTAGTCATTTAGGTCAACATTGGATCATTCAGAGATCCTCACTGAACTTCTGGAGAGAGTTTGCTCTCCAGGGGCTGAATAATTTTGCACGCCCAATTTTCAGTTTTTGATTTGTTAAAAAAGTTTGAAATATCCAATAAATGTCGTTCCACTTCATGATTGTGTCCCACTTGTTGTTGATTCTTCACAAAAAAATACAGTTTTATATCTTTATGTTTGAAGCCTGAAATGTGGCAAAAGGTCACAAAGTTCAAGGGGGCCGAATATTTTCGCAAGGCACTGTAGATGCTCTTCAGATGGTCCCATATAGATGCTCTACAGATGGTCCCATATAGATGCTCTTCAGATGGTCCCATATAGAGGCTCTTCAGATGGTCCCATATAGAGGCTCTACAGATGGTCCCGTATAGAGGCTCTACAGATGGTCCCATATAGAGGCTCTACAGATGGTCCCATATAGATGTTCTACAGATGGTCTCATATAGATGGTCCCATATAGATGCTCTACAGATGGTCCCATATAGATGCTCTATAGATGGTACCATATAGATGGTCCCATATAGATGGTCCCATATAGATGGTTCCATGCAGATGGTCCCATGCAGATGGTCCCATATAGATGCTCTACAGATGGTCCCATATAGATGCTCTACAGATGGTCCCATATAGATGCTCTTCAGATGGTCCCGTTTAGATGGTCCCATATAGATGCTCTACAGATGGTCCCATATAGATGGTCCCATATACATGCTCTACAGATGGTCCCATATAGATGCTCTACAGATGGTCCCATACAGATGCTCTTCAGATGGTCCCATATAGATGGTCCCATACAGATGTTCTACAGATGGTCCCATATAGATGTTCTACAGATGGTCCCATATAGATGTTCTACAGATGGTCCCATACAGATGCTCTACAAACACACACATATTTAACACTTACTGATACTACTAATACTACTACTGTTACTACTACTAATACTACTACTACTACTAATACTACAACTGTTACTGCTACTGCTACTACTACTACTACTACTACTACTACTACTACTACTACTGCTAATATTACTACTACTGCTACTAATACTACCACTACTACTACTACTGCTGCTACTACTAATACTACTATTACTACTACTACTACTACTGCTACTACTACTACTACTACTACTGCTACTAATAATACTACTACTACTGCTACTACTACTGCTGCTGCTACTACTACTATTACTACTACTACTGCTACTACTACTGCTACTAGTGCTACTACTTCTACTACTAGTGCTACTACTACTACTGCTACTAATACTACTACTACTGCTACTAATGCCTACTACTACTACTGCTACTACTACTACTACTGCTACTACTACTAGTGCTACTACTAATTCTACTACTACTAATACTACTACTAATGCCTACTACTACTGCTACTATTACTACTGCTGCTGCTACTACTGCTACCTCTACTGCTACTACTACTGCTACTACTACTGCTACTACTAATACTACTACTACTATTGCTGCTACTACTACTACTACTACTACTACTACTACTACCTACTACTGCTACTGCTGCTACTACTACTACTGCAGCTACTACTGCTACTGCTACTACTGCTACTACTGCTACTACTACTACTACTGCTACTACTGCTACTACTACTGCTACTACTACTACTTCTACTACTACTGCTACTGCTACTACTACTACTACTACTGCTGCTACTACTACTGCTACTGCTACATGGAACCCCCCTACATGTCTAGGGTAGGATGATGGAGAGGGAAGCTGGTACCCTACCAGTCTAGTCTACGTCTACCCCCCCCCCCCTACATGTCTAGGGTAGGATGATGGAGAGGGAAGCTGCTGTTGATGGCTCCTCCTTTAGTGGCCTCGTGTGGGTTGGGGTATTACTGATCTTATCACACACACTAGTGATTACCTCAAGCAGGGGAGAGCGGGAGGAAGGAAGTTTCTTTTTTTTCCTTAATCCCCCCCATCTCCCTCCTCCATCTCTTTCCTCCCTCCTTTTTGTCTGGCGTTATGCTGCCTTCTACTGTTTGGAAAAGGAACTGCAGGCACACATGAACACAGTACCAGTCAAAAGTTTTAGAACACCTACTCATTCAAGGGTTTTTCTTTATTTTTAATATTTTCTACATTGTAGAATAATAGTGGAGACATCAACACTATGAAATAACACGTATGGAATCATGTAGTAACCCAAAAAGTGTTGAACAAATGAAAATATATTTTAGATTTTTCAAAGTAGCCACCCTTTGCCTTGATGACAGCTTTGCACACGCTTGGCATTCTCTCAACCATCATCACCTGGAATGCTTATCCAACAGTTTTGAAGGAGTTCCCACATATGCTGAGCACTTGTCAGCTGCTTTTCCTTCACTCTGCAGTCCAACTCATCCCAAACCATCTCAATTTGGTTGAGGTCGGGTGATTGTGGAGGCCAGGTCATCTGATGCAGTACTCAATCACTCTTCTTCTTGATCATATAGTCCTTACACAGCCTGGAGGTGTGTTGGGTCATTGTCCTGTTGAAAAACAAATGATAGTCCCACTAACCCCAAACCAGATGGGATGGAGTATTGCTGCAGAATGCTGTGGTAGCCATGCTGGTTAAGTGTGCCTTCAATTCTAAATAAATCACAGACAATGACACCATCACACCTCCTCCTCCATGCTTCACGGTGGGAACCACACATGCGGAGATCATCCATTAACCTACTCTGCGTCTCACAATAAACCAAAAATCTCAAATTTGGACTCATCTGACCAAAGGACAGATATCCACCGGTCTAATGTCCATTGCTCGTGTTTCTTGGCCCAAGCAAGTCTCTTCTTCTTATTGGTGTCCTTCAGTATTGGTTTCCTTGCAGCAATTCGACCATGAAGGCCTGATTCACACAGTCTCCTCTGAACAGTTGATGTTGAGATGTGTCTGTGAAGCATTTATTTGGGCTGCAATTTCTGAGGCTGGTAACTCTAATGAACGTGTCCTCTGCAGCAGAGGTAACTCTGGGTCTGGAAGTCCTCATGAGAGCCAGCTTCATAGCGCTTGATGGTTTTTGTGACTACACTTGAAGAAACTTTAAAAGTTATTGAAATGTTCCTTATTGACTGACCTTCATGTCTTAAAGTGATGATGGACTGTCGTTTCTCTTTGCTTATTTCAGCTGTTCTTGCCATAATGTGGACTTGGTCTTTTACCAATTAGGGCTATCTTCTGTATACCACCCCTACCTTGTCACAATACAACTGATTGGCTCAAACGCATTAAGAAGGAAATAAATTAAACAAATTAACTTTTAACAAGGCACACCTGTTAATTGAAATGCATTCCAGGTGACTACCTCATGAAGCTGGTTGAGAGAATGCCAAGAGTGTGCAAAGCTGTCATCAAGGCAAAGGTTGGAAGAATCTCAAATATAAAATATATTTAGATTTGTTTAACACTTTTTTTTTTGGTTACAACATGATTCCATATGTGTTATTTCATAGTTTTGATGACTTCACTATTATTGTACAATGTAGAAAATAGTACAAATAAATAAATTACCCTTGAATGACAACAGTCCATTTTGGGCTCCCGAGTGGCGCAGCATCTCAGAGGTGTCTCTACAGTTCCTGGTTCGAATCCAAGCTGTATAACATCCGGCCGTGATTGGGAGTCCCATAGGGCGGGGCACAATCGGCCCAGTGTCGTCCGGGTTTGGCCGGGGGTAGGCCCGTCATTGTAAATAAGAACTTGTTCTTAACTGACTTAACTTCCTTTTTAAAGAATGAGTCGGTGTGTCCAAACTTTTGACTGGTCAAAAATAGTACGGAATGTCATACTATTTCTGTCCACACAGGATCAGATACATGGGCTACGTGTAGTAAGACAGAGGGGCGCTGTTTCGCTCATTCGGATGCTTTCTCCGATGAGAGAGTTTCAGCCATGCTTAATTGAAGGAAAGTTGTGCACTGTTCGGACGCTGGAATTATTTTGTGACCTATTTTTTTGAATAGGCAGTGCGTCCAATAGGCTTAAAGGAACTTGAAGTCAATTTGCCAAAAATGATATATTTACTCCGCTTCTGTACAGAAATATATTTTAAAAATCACCAGGGAGACTTATCCACAGCGAATCATTAGCTTCTTTTTAAAAATATAGCTGTGGGCTGTTTCAGATGCGTAGCCCTATGCCTATTGTTAAAGGCTGCAATTTGCGCCGAGGGCAACAGGCCTAGCTGATGATTGGCTGTCAGTGTAAAGCGTCTAAGATATATGTGAAGATAATGTCGTTTAAAATGCTGAGACATGAAGAAGAAGAAGAGGAGTATAGGCATGTCTCTCTCCAGAATCCACTCGGCTGTCTCCCCGAATGTATAAATTATATAAACTCTCTCCCCTCCCTCCCTCTCTCCCCCTCCCCCTCTCCTCCATCCCTCTCTCCCTCTCTCCTCTCTCTCTCTCTCTCTCCTCCCCATCTCTCTCTCTCTCCTCCCCCTCTCCCTCTCCCCCTCTCTCCTCCCCTCTGTGTCTACCTCTCTCCCTCTCTCCTCCCCTCTGTGTCTACCTCTCTCCCTCTCTCCTCCCCCCTCTGTCTACATCTCTCCCTCTCTCCTCCCCCCTCTCCCCCTCTCTCTCTCCTCCCCTCTCTCTCTCCTCCCCCCTATCTCTCCTCCCTCTCTCTCTCTCCTCCCCCTCTCTCTCCGTAGATACTGAAGGAGTTAAAGGATGAGGAATGGGACATGGGGAATATCGTCTACACGCTGACCAATAGGAGGAAGGGCGAAGGAAGCATCGGCTATTCTGAGAGCCACGACCAGGTACTATTGGCTAGTGATATAATCAATAGGGCTGACGGTCACCGTGATAACTATTGAGAGTGTACTCACAGGAGCAAAGCAGGAAGTAAAAACAAATGTTCTTCAATTCAACTCACAAAATATCCATTCCGTTGCATGAGACACGTCAGTTGGCATCATTTAAATAAACGTTCCAACAGTTTCATCATGTTAAGAGTCCCGCAGAAACGGACTCAGCTGCATGAATATCCGGTGGTCCCGCCAAAGAAAATGTTATTTTATTTTAATGACAAGTGCTATACAAATTAAATGTTATTACTATTATTTATACCCCGGCGCTAGGGGGACTAGACCCCGGCGATAGGGGGACTAGACCCCGGCGATAGGGGGACTAGACCCTGGCGCTAGGGGGACTAGACCCCGGCGAAAGGGGGACTAGACCCCGGCGATAGGGGGACTAGACCCCGGAGATAGGAGGACTAGATCCCGGAGATAGGGGGACTAGACCCCGGAGATAGGGGGACTAGACCCCGGCGAAAGAGGGACTAGACCCCGGCGAAAGGGGGACTAGACCCCGGAGATAGGGGGACTAGACCCCGGCGAAAGAGGGTGACTAGACCCCGGCGAAAGATGGACTAGACCCCGGCGAAAGGGGGACTAGACCCCGGAGATAGGGGGACTAGACCCCGGAGATAGGGGGACTAGACCCCGGCGAAAGAGGGTGACTAGACCCCGGCGAAAGAGGGCGACTAGACCCCGGCGAAAGAGGGACTAGACCCCGGCGAAAGAGGGACTAGACCCCGGCGAAAGAGGGACTAGACCCCGGCGAAGAGGGACTAGACCCCGGCGCTAGAGGGCGACTAGACCCCGGCGAAAGAGGGACTAGACCCCGGCGAAAGAGGGACTAGACCCCGGCGAAAGAGGGACTAGACCCCGGCGAAAGAGGGACTAGACCCCGGCGAAGAGGGCGACTAGACCCCGGCGAAAGAGGGCGACTAGACCCCGGCGAAGAGGGCGACTAGACCCCGGCGAAGAGGGCGACTAGACCCCGGCGAAGAGGGACTAGACCCCGGCGAAGAGGGACTAGACCCCGGCGAAGAGGGCGACTAGACCCCGGCGAAGAGGGCGACTAGACCCCGGCGAAAGAGGGACTAGACCCCGGCGAAGAGGGCGACTAGACCCCGGCGAAAGAGGGCGACTAGACCCCGGCGAAGAGGGCGACTAGACCCCGGCGAAAGAGGGACTAGACCCCGGCGAAAGAGGGACTAGACCCCGGCGAAGAGGGCGACTAGACCCCGGCGAAAGAGGGCGACTAGACCCCGGCGAAGAGGGCGACTAGACCCCGGCGAAGAGGGCGACTAGACCCCGGCGAAGAGGGCGACTAGACCCCGGCGAAGAGGGCGACTAGACCCCGGCGAAGAGGGCGACTAGACCCCGGCGAAAGAGGGCGACTAGACCCCGGCGAAGAGGGCGACTAGACCCCGGCGAAGAGGGCGACTAGACCCCGGCGAAGAGGGCGACTAGACCCCGGCGAAGAGGGCGACTAGACCCCGGCGAAAGAGGGACTAGACCCCGGCGAAGAGGGCGACTAGACCCCGGCGAAGAGGGCGACTAGACCCCGGCAAAAGAGGGACTAGACCCCGGCGAAAGAGGGCGACTAGACCCCGGCGAAGAGGGCGACTAGACCCCGGCGAAGAGGGCGACTAGACCCCGGCGAAAGAGGGCGACTAGACCCCGGCGAAAGAGGGACTAGACCCCGGCGAAAAGGGCGACTAGACCCCGGCGAAAGAGGGACTAGACCCCGGCGAAAGAGGGACTAGACCCCGGCGCTAGAGGGCGACTAGACCCCGGCGAAGAGGGCGACTAGACCCCGGCGAAAGAGGGACTAGACCCCGGCGAAAGAGGGACTAGACCCCGGCGAAAGAGGGCGACTAGACCCCGGCGCTAGAGGGCGACTAGACCCCGGCGAAAGAGGGCGACTAGACCCCGGCGAAAGAGGGCGACTAGACCCCGGCGAAAGAGGGCGAGTAGACCCCGGCGAAAGAGGGACTAGACCCCGGCGAAAAGGGCGACTAGACCCCGGCGAAAAGGGCGACTAGACCCCGGCGAAAGAGGGCGACTAGACCCCGGCGAAAGAGGGACTAGACCCCGGCGAAGAGGGCGACTAGACCCCGGCGAAAAGGGCGACTAGACCCCGGCGAAAGAGGGACTAGACCCCGGCGAAGAGGGCGACTAGACCCCGGCGAAAAGGGCGACTAGACCCCGGCGAAAAGGGCGACTAGACCCCGGCGAAAAGGGCGACTAGACCCCGGCGAAAGAGGGACTAGACCCCGGCGAAGAGGGCGACTAGACCCCGGCGAAAGAGGGACTAGACCCCGGCGAAGAGGGCGACTAGACCCCGGCGAAGAGGGCGACTAGACCCCGGCGAAGAGGGCGACTAGACCCCGGCGAAGAGGGCGACTAGACCCCGGCGAAGAGGGCGACTAGACCCCGGCGAAGAGGGCGACTAGACCCCGGCGAAGAGGGCGACTAGACCCCGGCGAAGAGGGCGACTAGACCCCGGCGAAGAGGGCGACTAGACCCCGGCGAAGAGGGCGACTAGACCCCGGCGAAAGAGGGCGACTAGACCCCGGCGAAAGAGGGCGACTAGACCCCGGCGAAGAGGGCGACTAGACCCCGGCGAAAGAGGGCGACTAGACCCCGGCGAAGAGGGCGACTAGACCCCGGCGAAGAGGGCGACTAGACCCCGGCGAAGAGGGCGACTAGACCCCGGCGAAGAGGGCGACTAGACCCCGGCGAAGAGGGCGACTAGACCCCGGCGAAGAGGGCGACTAGACCCCGGCGAAAGAGGGACTAGACCCCGGCGAAGAGGGCGACTAGACCCCGGCGAAAGAGGGACTAGACCCCGGCGAAAGAGGGACTAGACCCCGGCGAAGAGGGCGACTAGACCCCGGCGAAGAGGGCGACTAGACCCCGGCGCTAGAGGGCGACTAGACCCCGGCGCTAGAGGGCGACTAGACCCCGGCGCTAGAGGGCGACTAGACCCCGGCGAAGAGGGCGACTAGACCCCGGCGCTAGAGGGCGACTAGACCCCGGCGCTAGAGGGCGACTAGACCCCGGCGAAAGAGGGACTAGACCCCGGCGCTAGGGGGATCCCGGTGATAGGGGGGCTAGACCCCGGCTATAGGGGCACCAGACCCCGGCGATAGGGGGACTCTCTCTCTGTCCATGTTGCCAGGCTCTGGTAGGGGATAGTAAAGTATCTCTCTATGTTGCCAGGCTCTGGTAGGTGATAAGTCCCTGGCCTTCTGGCTGATGGATAAAGAGATGTACACCAACATGAGTTCCCTGATCCCCATGACTCCCGTCATCGACCGAGGCATCCAGCTACATAAGATGATCCGCCTCCTCACACACGCTCTGGGGGGAGAGGGCTACCTCAACTTCATGGGTGAGTTGGGGAGAGGGCTACCTCAACTTCATGGGTGAGTTGGGGAGAGGGCTACCTCAACCTCATGGGTGAGTTGGAGAGAGGGCTACCTCATGGGTGAGTTGGGGAGAGGGAGAGGGCTACCTCAACTTCATGGGTGAGCTAGGGAGAGGCTGCTTGGTCAGCCCACAAATGACAGATCACGTTTAAATGATGCACACAATATCCGCTTTCCCAGGCCAGTGTTCTTCTTCTTTTCATTTGGGCCAGTAGCTTTCAATTGGAACTGGCGAATTTATCTGAATGTCCAGCCTTGGGCATCCTAATTTAAAAGATGACTAATCATTATTAGTATGGAAGGAAGGCACATTATTTATTTTTATTTTTCCTTTATTTAGCTAGGCAAGTCAGTTAAGAACAAATTCTTATTTTCAATGACGGCCTAGGAACAGTGGGTTAACTGCCTGTTCAGGGGCAGAATGACAGATTTGTACCTTGTCAGCTCGGGGATTTGAACTTGCAACCTTCCAGTTACTATTCCAACACTCTAACCACTAGGCTACCCTGCCGCCCCATTATGAGAGACAGGTCAGGTGAGACCAAATGATGTGCTGGTGCTATCAACTGAAAAAGTGGTATGTCGTTTCCCAATGTGGTACTCTGTAGTGTTTCCCAATGTGGTACTCTGTAGTGTTTCCCAATGTGGTACTCTGTAGTGTTTCCCAATGTGGTACTCTGTAGTGTTTCCCAATGTGGTACTCTGTAGTGTTTCCCAATGTGGTACTCTGTAGTGTTTCCCAATGTGGTACTCTGTAGTGTTTCCCAATGTGGTACTCTTTAGTGTTTCCCAATGTGGTACTCTGTAGTGTTTCCCAATGTGGTACTCTGTAGTGTTTTCCAATGTGGTACTCTGTCGTTTCCCAATGTGGTACTCTGTAGTGTTTCCCAATGTGGTACTCTGTAGTGTTTCCCAATGTGGTACTCTGTAGTGTTTTCCAATGTGGTACTCTGTCGTTTCCCAATGTGGTACTCTGTCGTTTCCCAATGCGTTACTCTGTCGTTTTCCACCATCTCCCTAAGATCAATATCATCCCACTCACACACAGGAGAGATGGGGGAGGAGAGAGCAAAGAACAGAGACCGGGAAAGAGTTAGTTATGAAATGGAAAACGGTTTTGTTGGTAAATCATATACAATTACATAGGAGAGGAGAGGAGAGGAGAGGAGAGGAGGGGTGGGGAGAGGAGAGGAGAGGAGAGGAGAGGAGAGGAGGGGAGGGGAGGGGAGAGGAGGGGAGAGGAGAGGAGGGGAGGGGAGAGGAGGGGAGAGGAGAGGAGAGGAGGGGAGGGGAGAGGAGGGGAGGGGAGGGGAGGGGAGAGGAGAGGAGAGTTCACTAAGGTCAGACAATATTAATATTAACTTCACCCCACAACTTTTCGCTCTCTCTGTCCTCCAGACTACAACATACAATACAACTGTCTATTTAAACTCTGTCTGTCCTCCAGACTACAACATACAACTGTCTATTTAGCAGGGTTCTCACAAGGAGCTTAAAAGTACTTGAATTTGGCACTCTGAAATTAGAATACTGGAATACATTGAAAGTCTGATATTTTCTCAAGTTGGTCATTCAAAAGCACTTGAATTAAAATGAGAAGAGAACACGTAATGATCTAGTATGAAAAATATTATAAAAATGTATGTATCTTGCAAATTAATTTCCAGGCGGACTACAGAGTTTTTTTTTTCTCTCCTCGCTGTGGTTGCCAGGCGAGCTCGCTCATTCCACCCACACTGCCTCTCAGCCAGGCATGTACAGAACTGACTGATTAGTCTTCGCCAAACATCACATCGATGGCAAAAATCTCAATTGAATCCTGCCTTTTCTGCTTTATGGAACATTTCTGGGATCATTTATTTCAGCTCATGAAACATGGGACCAACAGTTTACATGTTGTGTTTAATGATATGTACAGTACCAGTCAAGTTTGGACACACCTCCTCATTCAAGGGTTTTTCTTTATTTTTACTATTTTCAACATTGTAGAATAATAGTGAAGACATCAAAACTCTGAAATAACACATATGGAATCATGTAGTAACCAAAAAAGTGTTAAAACAAGTGAAAATATATTTTAGATTCTTCAAAGTAGCCTTTAATGACAGCTTTGCACACTCTTAGCATTCTCTCAACCAGCATCACCTGGAATGCTTTTCCAACAGTCTTGAAGGAGTTCCCACATATGCTGAGCACTTGTCAGCTGCTTTTCCTTCACTCTGCGGTCCAACTCATCCCAAACCATCTCAATTGGGTTGAGGTCGGGTGATTGTGGAGGCCAGGTCATCTGATGCAGTACTCCATCACTCTTCTTCTTGATCAAATAGTCCTTACACAGCCTGGAGGTGTGATTTGGGTCATTGTCCTGTTGAAAAACAAATGATAGTCCCACTAAGTGCAAACCAGATGTGATGGAGTATCGCTGCAGAATGCTGTGGTAGCCATGCTGGTTAAGTGTGCCTTCAATTCTAAATAAATCACATCACCTCCTCCTCCATGCTTCACGGTGGGAACCACACATGCGGAGATCATCCATTCACCTACTCTGCTTCTCACAAGGACACGCCGGTTGGAACCAAAAATCTCAAATTTGGACTCCAAACCAAAGGACAGATTTCCACCAGTCTAATGTCCATTGCTCGTGTTTCTTGGCCCAAGCAAGTCTCTTCTTCTTATTGGTGTCCTTCAGTATTGGTTTCCTTGCAGCAATTCGACCATGAAGGCCTGATTCACACAGTCTCCTCTGAACAGTTGATGTTGAGATGTGTCTGTGAAGCATTTATTTGGGCTGCAATTTCTGAGGCTGGTAACTCTAATGAACTTATCCTCTGCAGCAGAGGTAACTCTGAGTCTTCCTTTCCTGTGGCGGTCCTCATGAGAGACAGATGCATCATAGCATTTGATGCTTTGTACGCATTAAGAAGGAAAGACATTTCACAAATTAACTTTTAACAAGGCATATCTGTCAGTTGGAGAATCTCAAATATATTGTGATTTGTTTAACACTTTTTTGGTTACTAAATGATTCTATATGTGTTATTTCATAGTTTTGATGTCTTCACTATTATTGTACAATGTAGAAAATAGTATAAATAAAGAAAAACCCTGGAATGAGTAGGTGTTCTAAAACCCTGGAATGAGTAGGTGTTCTAAAACCCTGGAATGAGTAGGTGTTCTAAAACCCTGGAATGAGTAGGTGTTCTAAAACCCTGGAATGAGTAGGTGTTCTAAAACCCTGGAATGACTAGGTGTTCTAAAACCCTGGAATGACTAGGTGTTCTAAAACCCTGGAATGAGTAGGTGTTCTAGAACCCTGGAATGAGTAGGTGTTCTAAAACCCTGGAATGAGTAGGTGTTCTAAAACCCTGGAATGAGTAGGTGTTCTAGAACCCTGGAATGAGTAGGTGTTCTAGAACCCTGGAATGAGTAGGTGTTCTAGAACCCTGGAATGAGTAGGTGTTCTAGAACCCTGGAATGAGTAGGTGTTCTAGAACCCTGGAATGAGTAGGTGTTCTAGAACCCTGGAATGAGTAGGTGTTTCTAGAACCCTGGAATGAGTAGGTGTTTCTAGAACCCTGGAATGAGTAGGTGTTCTAGAACCCTGGAATGAGTAGGTGTTCTAGAACCCTGGAATGAGTAGGTGTTCTAGAACCCTGGAATGAGTAGGTGTTCTAGAACCCTGGAATGAGTAGGTGTTCTAAAACCCTGGAATGAGTAGGTGTTCTAGAACCATGGAATGAGTAGGTGTTCTAGAACCCTGGAATGAGTAGGTGTTCTAAAACCCTGGAATGAGTAGGTGTTCTAGAACCCTGGAATGAGTAGGTGTTCTAGAACCCTGGAATGAGTAGGTGTTCTAAAACCCTGGAATGAGTAGGTGTTCTAAAACCCTGGAATGAGTAGGTGTTCTAGAACCCTGGAATGAGTAGGTGTTCTAGAACCCTGGAATGAGTAGGTGTGTCTGAACTTTGACTGGTAGTGTAGTTCACCTTGTTTTCCACTGTGTCTCTGAACCCAACCAACCCACACAGTGTCAGGTGTAAAAAATGTCTCCCACTTTGACATTGTGAGCATGTGGGAATTGGCCCTGAAGAGCCACACGAAGGGGGACGGACACCAGGTCTACATTATGAAGGGGACGGACACCAGGTCTACATTATGAAGGGGACGGACACCAGGTCTACATTATGAAGGGGACGGACACCAGGTCTACATTATGAAGGGGACGGACACCAGGTCTACATTATGAAGGGGACCGACACCAGGTCTACATTATGAAGGGGACCGACACCAGGTCTACATTATGAAGGGGACCAACACCAGGTCTACATTATGAAGGGGACAGACACCAGGTCTACATTATGAAGGAGGACAGACACCAGGTCTACATTATGAAGGAGGAACAGACACCAGGTCTACATTATGAAGGAGGAACAGACACCAGGTCTACATTATGAAGGGGACAGACACCAGGTCTACATTATGAAGGGGACAGACACCAGGTCTACATTATGAAGGGGACAGACACCAGGTTTACATTATGAAGGGGGACAGACACCAGGTCTACATTATGAAGGGGACAGACACCAGGTATACATTATGAAGGGGACAGACACCAGGTCTACATTATGAAGGAGGACAGACACCAGGTCTACATTATGAAGGGGACAGACACCAGGTCTACATTATGAAGGGGACAGACACCAGGTCTACATTATGAAGGGGGACAGACACCAGGTCTACATTATGAAGGGGACAGACACCAGGTCTACATTATGAAGGGGACAGACACCAGGTCTACATTATGAAGGGGACAGACACCAGGTCTACATTATGAAGGGGACAGACACCAGGTCTACATTATGAATGGGACAGACACCAGGTATACATTATGAAGGGGACAGACACCAGGTCTACATTATGAAGGAGGACAGACACCAGGTCTACATTATGAAGGGGACAGACACCGGGTCTACATTATGAAGGAGGACAGACACCAGGTCTACATTATGAAGGGGACAGACACCAGGTCTACATTATGAAGGAGGACAGACACCAGGTCTACATTATGAAGGGAACAGACACCAGGTCTACATTATGAAGGAGGACAGACACCAGGTCTACATTATGAAGGAGGACAGACACCGGGTCTACATTATGAAGGAGACAGACACCGGGTCTACATTGTGAAGGAGGACAGACACCAGGTCTACATTATGAAGGAGGACAGACACCGGGTCTACATTATGAAGGAGACAGACACCGGGTCTACATTGTGAAGGAGGACAGACACCAGGTCTACATTATGAAGGGGACAGACACCAGGTCTACATTATGAAGGAGGACAGACACCAGGTCTACATTATGAAGGGGGACAGACACCAGGTCTACATTATGAAGGGGACAGACACCAGGTCTACATTATGAAGGGGGACAGACACCAGGTCTACATTATGAAGGGGACAGACACCAGGTCTACATTATGAAGGGGACAGACACCAGGTCTACATTATGAAGGGGACAGACACCAGGTCTACATTATGAAGGGGACAGACACCAGGTCTACATTATGAAGGGGACAGACACCAGGTCTACATTATGAAGGGGACAGACACCAGGTCTACATTATGAAAGGGACAGACACCAGGTCTACATTATGAAGGGGACAGACACCGGGTCTACATTATGAAGGAGGACAGACACCAGGTCTACATTATGAAGGAGGACAGACACCGGGTCTACATTATGAAGGGGACAGACACAAGGTCTACATTATGAAGGGGACAGACACCAGGTCTACATTATGAAGGGGACCGACACCAGGTCTACATTATGAAGGAGGACAGACACCAGGTCTACATTATGAAGGAGGAACAGACACCAGGTCTACATTATGAAGGAGGACAGACACCGGGTCTACATTATGAAGGGGACAGACACCAGGTCTACATTATGAAGGGGACAGACACCAGGTCTACATTATGAAGGGGACAGACACCAGGTCTACATTATGAAAGGGACAGACACCAGGTCTACATTATGAAGGGGACAGACACCGGGTCTACATTATGAAGGAGGACAGACACCAGGTCTACATTATGAAGGAGGACAGACACCAGGTCTACATTATGAAGAGGACAGACACCAGGTCTACATTATGAAGGGGACAGACACCAGGTCTACATTATGAAGGAGGACAGACACCGGGTCTACATTATGAAGGGGACAGACACCAGGTCTACATTATGAAGGGGACAGACACCAGGTCTACATTATGAAGGGGACCGACACCAGGTCTACATTATGAAGGAGGACAGACACCAGGTCTACATTATGAAGGAGGAACAGACACCAGGTCTACATTATGAAGGAGGACAGACACCGGGTCTACATTATGAAGGAGGACAGACACCAGGTCTACATTATGAAGGAGGAACAGACACCAGGTCTACATTATGAAGGAGGAACAGACACCAGGTCTACATTATGAAGGGGACAGACACCAGGTCTACATTATGAAGGGGACAGACACCAGGTCTACATTATGAAGGGGACAGACACCAGGTTTACATTATGAAGGGGGACAGACACCAGGTCTACATTATGAAGGGGACAGACACCAGGTATACATTATGAAGGGGACAGACACCAGGTCTACATTATGAAGGAGGACAGACACCAGGTCTACATTATGAAGGGGACAGACACCAGGTCTACATTATGAAGGGGACAGACACCAGGTCTACATTATGAAGGGGGACAGACACCAGGTCTACATTATGAAGGGGACAGACACCAGGTCTACATTATGAAGGGGACAGACACCAGGTCTACATTATGAAGGGGACAGACACCAGGTCTACATTATGAAGGGGACAGACACCAGGTCTACATTATGAATGGGACAGACACCAGGTATACATTATGAAGGGGACAGACACCAGGTCTACATTATGAAGGAGGACAGACACCAGGTCTACATTATGAAGGGGACAGACACCGGGTCTACATTATGAAGGAGGACAGACACCAGGTCTACATTATGAAGGGGACAGACACCAGGTCTACATTATGAAGGAGGACAGACACCAGGTCTACATTATGAAGGGAACAGACACCAGGTCTACATTATGAAGGAGGACAGACACCAGGTCTACATTATGAAGGAGGACAGACACCGGGTCTACATTATGAAGGAGACAGACACCGGGTCTACATTGTGAAGGAGGACAGACACCAGGTCTACATTATGAAGGAGGACAGACACCGGGTCTACATTATGAAGGAGACAGACACCGGGTCTACATTGTGAAGGAGGACAGACACCAGGTCTACATTATGAAGGGGACAGACACCAGGTCTACATTATGAAGGAGGACAGACACCAGGTCTACATTATGAAGGGGGACAGACACCAGGTCTACATTATGAAGGGGACAGACACCAGGTCTACATTATGAAGGGGGACAGACACCAGGTCTACATTATGAAGGGGACAGACACCAGGTCTACATTATGAAGGGGACAGACACCAGGTCTACATTATGAAGGGGACAGACACCAGGTCTACATTATGAAGGGGACAGACACCAGGTCTACATTATGAAGGGGACAGACACCAGGTCTACATTATGAAGGGGACAGACACCAGGTCTACATTATGAAAGGGACAGACACCAGGTCTACATTATGAAGGGGACAGACACCGGGTCTACATTATGAAGGAGGACAGACACCAGGTCTACATTATGAAGGAGGACAGACACCGGGTCTACATTATGAAGGGGACAGACACCAGGTCTACATTATGAAGGGGACAGACACCAGGTCTACATTATGAAGGGGACCGACACCAGGTCTACATTATGAAGGAGGACAGACACCAGGTCTACATTATGAAGGAGGAACAGACACCAGGTCTACATTATGAAGGAGGACAGACACCGGGTCTACATTATGAAGGGGACAGACACCAGGTCTACATTATGAAGGGGACAGACACCAGGTCTACATTATGAAGGGGACAGACACCAGGTCTACATTATGAAAGGGACAGACACCAGGTCTACATTATGAAGGGGACAGACACCGGGTCTACATTATGAAGGAGGACAGACACCAGGTCTACATTATGAAGGAGGACAGACACCAGGTCTACATTATGAAGAGGACAGACACCAGGTCTACATTATGAAGGGGACAGACACCAGGTCTACATTATGAAGGAGGACAGACACCGGGTCTACATTATGAAGGGGACAGACACCAGGTCTACATTATGAAGGGGACAGACACCAGGTCTACATTATGAAGGGGACCGACACCAGGTCTACATTATGAAGGAGGACAGACACCAGGTCTACATTATGAAGGAGGAACAGACACCAGGTCTACATTATGAAGGAGGACAGACACCGGGTCTACATTATGAAGGAGGACAGACACCAGGTCTACATTATGAAGGAGGACAGACACCAGGTCTACATTATGAAGGAGGACAGACACCAGGTCTACATTATGAAGGGGACAGACACCAGGTCTACATTATGAAGGGGACAGACACCAGGTCTACAATATGAAGGAGGACAGACACCAGGTCTACATTATGAAGGAGGAACAGACACCGGGTCTACATTATGAAGGAGGACAGACACCAGGTCTACATTATGAAGGAGGACAGACACCAGGTCTACATTATGAAGGAGGACAGACACCAGGTCTACATTATGAAGGGGACAGACACCAGGTATACATTATGAAGGAGGACAGACACCAGGTCTACATTATGAAGGGGACAGACACCAGGTCTACATTATGAAGGAGGACAGACACCAGGTCTACATTATGAAGGAGGACAGACACCAGGTCTACATTATGAAGGAGGACAGACACCAGGTCTACATTATGACATTTTCTCTACAACAACCTCCAGAGATGTTTTGTCAATCACCTCATTCACTGTGATATTCTGCTTCATAAGTCAGCAGCTCCTGCCGTTCTGGTGACAGGCGACACTAACTAAACCTGCCAGTTGGATGCTTTTTCGTCGCTATTAATAAGTAGTCGATTTTCTAATGCCCAATTAAAAACAGTCATTAAGCTGGATTTGTGTAGTCATGTGACTAGGAAATGGTGTGTGTTCACCAGGTAGGTGTGTTGTCCCAAAACTCTGCTCCTCACTACTCAAATGAAAACATCGGTACTGACTAAAGTTAC
>NC_048593.1:45052616-45135116 GCF_013265735.2 Oncorhynchus mykiss
CCTCTCTCTAGTAGTCCCTCTTTCCCCCCTCCTCTCTCTAGTAGTCCCTCTTTCCCCCCTCCTCCCTCTAGTAGGCCCTCTTTCCCCCCTCCTCTCTCTAGTAGGCCCTCTTTCCCCCCTCCTCCCTCTAGTAGTCCCTCTTTCCCCCCTCCTCTCTCTAGTAGTCCCTCTTTCCCCCCTCCTCTCTCTAGTAGTCCCTCTTTCCCCCCTCCTCCCTCTAGTAGGCCCTCTTTCTCCTCCTCCCTCTAGTAGGCCCTCTTTCCCCCCCTCTCTCTAGTAGGACCTCTTTCCCCCCTCCTCTCTCTAGTGGTCCCTCTTTCCCCCCTCCTCCCTCTAGTAGGCCTTCTTTCCCCTCCTCCCTCTAGTAGGCCCTCTTTCCCCCCCCTCTCTCTAGTAGGACCTCTTTCCCCCCTCCTCCCTCTAGTAGACCCTCTTTCCCCCCTTTCCTTTCTCTCTCCCTCTAGTAGGACCTCTTTCCCCCCTCTCCTGTCTCTCTCCCTCTAGTAGGACCTCTTTCCCCCCTCTCCTGTCTCTCTCCCTCTAGTAGGACCTCTTTCCCCCCTCTCCTGTCTCTCTCCCTCTAGTAGGACCTCTTTCCCCCCTCTCCTGTCTCTCTCCCTCTAGTAGGACCTCTTTCCCCCCTCTCCTGTCTCTCTCCCTCTAGTAGGACCTCTTTGCCCCCTCTCCTGTCTCTCTCCCTCTAGTAGGACCTCTTTCCCCCCTCCTCTCTCTAGTAGGCCCTCTTTCCCCCCTCCTCCCTCTAGTAGGCCCTCTTTCACCCCTCCTCCCTCTAGTAGGCCCTCTTTCCCCTCTCCTGTCTCTCTAGTAGGCCATCTTTCCCCTCCTCTCCTGTCTCTCTAGTAGTCCCTCTTCCCCCCCTCCTCCCTCTAGTAGGCCTTCTTTCCCCTCCTCCCTCTAGTAGGCCCTCTTTCCCCCCTCTCTCTCTAGTAGGACCTCTTTCCCCCCTCCTCCCTCTAGTAGACCCTCTTTCCCCCCTCTCCTGTCTCTCCCTCTAGTAGGACCTCTTTCCCCCCTCTCCTGTCTCTCTCCCTCTAGTAGGACCTCTTTCCCCCCTCTCCTGTCTCTCTCCCTCTAGTAGGACCTCTTTCCCCCCTCTCCTGTCTCTCTCCCTCTAGTAGGACCTCTTTACCCCCTCTCCTGTCTCTCTCCCTCTAGTAGGACCTATTTCCCCCCTCTCCTGTCTCTCTCCCTCTAGTAGGACCTCTTTCCCCCCTCTCCTGTCTCTCTCCCTCTAGTTGGACCTCTTTCCCCCCTCTCCTGTCTCTCTCCCTCTAGTAGGACCTCTTTCCCCCCTCTCCTGTCTCTCTCCCTCTAGTAGGACCTATTTCTCCCCTCTCCTGTCTCTCTCCCTCTAGTAGGACCTCTTTCCCCCCTCTCCTGTCTCTCTCCCTCTTGTAGGACCTCTTTCCCCCCTCTCCTGTCTCTCTCCCTGTCTGTTTGAGCATCTCTCACTGTAAAGACCTGTGTTCTTTCTGTTTTTGTCTCCCCCGTAGGTAATGAGTTTGGCCACCCAGATTGGCTGGACTTCCCCAGGAAGGGTAATGGCGAGAGTTATCAGTATGCCCGTCGTCAGTACAACCTGTTAGACCCTGACAACAACCTACGCTATACACAGCTTTACGCTTTTGACAGAGACATGAACCTCACGGAGGACAAATATGGATGGCTGGCCTCCCAGAAGGTAGGAGACAAACAGACATTTCATTTGTTTTAGGACACTGCAATCATCAACATCATTTCTTGGGGTGTGGCTATCTTAAATTATAAACTGTGTTGTTCGTGCCCTGACTGCTGATTGGCTCACAGCTATGGTATATCAGACCGTATACCACGGGTATGACAAAACAAGAGTTGTATTTACTGCTCTAATTACATTGATAAATAGTTTATAATAACAATAACGCACATCGGGGGTTTGTGGTATACATGGCCAATATACCGCGGCTAAGGGCTGCGTCCAGGCACTCCGCGTTGCATCGTGCCTAAGGATAAACCCCCCCGTGCCTTTATTGCTTAAATATGTGAGTATTAGTACATTTATACTTAAATATGTGAGTATTACTACATTTATACTTAAATATGTGAGTATTATTACATTGATACTTGACTCATGACTTCTCAATGTTCAAACTCACGTACAAGGAGGCTCCTCCCTTTCTCATTAATCCATGGAGGAAGTCTTTAGGCTCAGTGATGTCCAGACTGTAGAAATAAGGCTCCTCTTCCTCCCTTTCTCATGAATCCCTGGAGGAAGTCTTTAGGCTCAGTGATGTCCAGACTGTAGAAATAAGGCTCCTCTTCCTCCCTTTCTCATGAATCCCTGGAGGAAGTCTTTAGGCTCAGTGATGTCCAGACTGTAGAAATAAGGCTCCTCTTCCTCCCTTTCTCATGAATCCCTGGAGGAAGTCTTTAGGCTCAGTGATGTCCAGACTGTAGAAATAAGGCTCCTCTTCCTCCCTTTCTCATTAATCCCTGGAGGAAGTCTTTAGGCTCAGTGATGTCCAGACTGTAGAAATAAGGCTCCTCTTCCTCCCTTTCTCATGAATCCCTGGAGGAAGTCTTTAGGCTCAGTGATGTCCAGACTGTAGAAATAAGGCTCCTCTTCCTCCCTTTCTCATTAATCCCTGGAGGAAGTCTTTAGGCTCAGTGATGTCCAGACTGTAGAAATAAGGCTCCTCTTCCTCCCTTTCTCATGAATCCCTGGAGGAAGTCTTTAGGCTCAGTGATGTCCAGACTGTAGAAATAAGGCTCCTCTTCCTCCCTTTCTCATGAATCCCTGGAGGAAGTCTTTAGGCTCAGTGATGTCCAGACTGTAGAAATAAGGCTCCTCTTCCTCCCTTTCTCATTAATCCCTGGAGGAAGTCTTTAGGCTCAGTGATGTCCAGACTGTAGAAATAAGGCTCCTCTTCCTCCCTTTCTCATGAATCCCTGGAGGAAGTCTTTAGGCTCAGTGATGTCCAGACTGTAGAAATAAGGCTCCTCTTCCTCCCTTTCTCATGAATCCCTGGAGGAAGTCTTTAGGCTCAGTGATGTCCAGACTGTAGAAATAAGGCTCCTCTTCCTCCCTTTCTCATGAATCCCTGGAGGAAGTCTTTAGGCTCAGTGATGTCCAGACTGTAGAAATAAGGCTCCTCTTCCTCCCTTTCTCATTAATCCCTGGAGGAAGTCTTTAGGCTCAGTGATGTCCAGACTGTAGAAATAAGGCTCCTCTTCCTCCCTTTCTCATTAATCCCTGGAGGAAGTCTTTAGGCTCAGTGATGTCCAGACTGTAGAAATAAGGCTCCTCTTCCTCCCTTTCTCATGAATCCCTGGAGGAAGTCTTTAGGCTCAGTGATGTCCAGACTGTAGAAATAAGGCTCCTCTTCCTCCCTTTCTCATTAATCCCTGGAGGAAGTCTTTAGGCTCAGTGATGTCCAGACTGTAGAAATAAGGCTCCTCTTCCTCCCTTTCTCATGAATCCCTGGAGGAAGTCTTTAGGCTCAGTGATGTCCAGACTGTAGAAATAAGGCTCCTCTTCCTCCCTTTCTCATGAATCCCTGGAGGAAGTCTTTAGGCTCAGTGATGTCCAGACTGTAGAAATAAGGCTCCTCTTCCTCCCTTTCTCATGAATCCCTGGAGGAAGTCTTTAGGCTCAGTGATGTCCAGACTGTAGAAATAAGGCTCCTCTTCCTCCCTTTCTCATGAATCCCTGGAGGAAGTCTTTAGGCCACCTCAGTTTTGTGCCGATGCGTTTATTTTCAGCAAACTTAACATGTGTAAAAAATTTTATGAACATAAGATTCAACAACTGAGATGTAAACTGAACAAGTTCCACAGACATGTGATTAACAGAAATTGAATAATGTGTCCCTGAACAAAGGGGGGGGTCAAAATCAAAAGTAACAGTCAGTATCTGGTGTGGCCACCAGCTGCATTAAGCACTGCAGTGCATCTCCTCCTCATGGACTGCACCAGATTTGCCAGTTCTTGCTGTGAGATGTTACCCCACTCTTCCACCAAGGCACCTGCAAATTCCCAGACATTTCTGGGGGGAATGGACCTAGCCCTCACCCTCCGATCCAACAGGTCCCAGATGTGCTCAATGGGATTGAGATCCGGGCTCTTCGCTGGCCATGGCAGAACACTGACATTCCTGTCTTGCAGGAAATCACATAATTGCGATCACAATTACATATTATCTTTCCTCTCATTCTTCCACCCTCCTCTTCTTCCTCTCTCCTTCAGGTGTTGATGACCACAGCGGACGAGAAGGACAAAGTGATCGTGTTTGAAAGAGCCAACGTTATGTTTGTTTTCAACTTCCACCCCAGTAACAGCTACAGTGACTACCGCATAGCAGCTGGCCCGAACGGGAAGTATCCTTCATTACCGAGGGGCGCTGGGTCATGTATACACACACACTGGGACACACACACACACACACTGGGACACCACACACACACTGGGACACACACACACACACACACACTGGGACACACACACACACACACTGGGACACCACACACACACTGGGACACACACACACACACACACACACACACACACACACACACTGGGACACACACACACACACACACACACACAGACACACACACACACACACACACAGACACACACACACAGACACACACACACAGACACACACACACAGACACACACACACACACACACACAGACACACACACACAGACACACACACACAGACACACACACACAGACACACACACACACAGACACACACACACAGACACACACACACACACACACACACACACACACACATACACACAGACACACACACACACACACACACACACACACACACTGGGACACACACACACACACACACACACACACACACACACACTGGGACACACACACACACACACACACACACACACACACACTGGGACACCACACACACGCACACACACTAGGACACCACGCACACACACACACACACACACTGGGACACCACACACACACACTGGGACACCACGCACACACACACACACACACACACACTGGGACACCACACACACGCACACACACTAGGACACCACGCACACACACACACACACACACACTGGGACACCACACACACACACTGGGACACCACGCACACACACACACACACACTGGGACACACACACACACACACACACACACACACACACACACACACTGGGACACCACACACACACACACTGGGACACCACGCACACACACACACACACACTGGGACACACACACACACACACACACACACACACACACACACTGGGACACCACACACACTGGGATATGTGACCGACCGGCTCGATTCGTCTTATGAAGCAACAAAGGTGTTTTTTACACATTGGATGAAGTAGAGACTCAGAGCTAGAAAATGGTATGTTAGACACTACAGTTGAGGAACAATGGGAAAGTCGTTCTGCTTTAAAAGTTGATAAACTTATTACCTCACTTTTGAGAAAATGACCCTTGAATATTTTGGTATCTACTGGAGAGATCTTTTTTCTCTCCCCCCATTCAGCATCGTTCACACCCTCTTAAGCCTTAGCCCCGCCCATTCAGCATCGTCCACACCCTCTTAAGCCTTAGCCCCGCCCATTCAGCATTGTTCACACCCTCTTAAGCATTAGCCCCGCCCATCCAGCATCGTTCACACCCTCTTTAGCCTTAGCCCCGCCCATTCAGCATCGTCCACGCCCTCTTAAGCATTAGCCCCGCCCATTCAGCATTGTTCACACCCTCTTAAGCATTAGCCCCGCCCATCCAGCATCGTTCACACCCTCTTAAGCCTTAGCCCCGCCCATTCAGCATCGTTCACACCCTCTTAAGCCTTAGCCCCGCCCATTCAGCATCGTCCACACCCTCTTAAGCCTTAGCCCCGCCCATTCAGCATCGTTCACACCCTCTTAAGCATTAGCCCCGCCCATCCAGCATCGTGCACACCCTCTTAAGCCTTAGCCCCGCCCATTCAGCATCGTTCACACCCTCTTAAGCCTTAGCCCCGCCCATTCAGCATCGTTCACACCCTCTTAAGCCTTAGCCCCGCCCATTCAGCATCGTTCACACCCTCTTAAGCCTTAGCCCCGCCCATTCAGCATCGTTCACACCCTCTTAAGCCTTAGCCCCGCCCATTCAGCATTGTCCACACCCTCTTAAGCCTTAGCCCCGCCCATTCAGCATTGTCCACACCCTCTTAAGCCTTAGCCCCGCCCATTCAGCATCGTTAATACCCTCTTAAGCCTTTAGCCCCGTCCATTCAGCATCGTTCACACCCTCTTAAGCCTTTAGCCCCGCCCATTCAGCATCGTTCACACCCTCTTAAGCCTTTACCCCCGCCCATCTCTTTACATGTGAGGCCATGTGCTAAACAGAGTGAGTACGGTAGTGTAGTAAACGACCAAAGGATTCAAGACTGAGTTCTGGTTTATACCACGTCAATCAACAGCTGTCGCAGTGACATCATCAACATTCTATTGTCATCATGACATCAATCTTGTCGTTATGAAAAACTATGAACACACAAACTACAGTCTGTATGACATCACAAACTACAGTCTGTATGACATCACAAACTACAGTCTGTATGACGTCACAAACTACAGTCTGTATGACATCACTAACTATAGTCTGTATGACATCACAAACTACAGTCTGTATGACATGACAAACTACAGTCTGTATGACATCACCAACTACAGTCTGTATGACATCACCAACTACAGTCTGTATGACATCACCAACTACAGTCTGTATGACATCACCAACTACAGTCTGTATGACATCACCAACTACAGTCTGTATGACATCACAAACTACAGTCTGTATGACATGACCAACTACAGTCTGTATGACATCACCAACTACAGTCTGTATGACATCACCAACTACAGTCTGTATGACATCACCAACTACAGTCTGTATGACATCACAAACTACAGTCTGTATGACATGACCAACTACAGTCTGTATGACATGACAAACTACAGTCTGTATGACATCACAAACTACAGTCTGTATGACATCACTAACTATAGTCTGTATGACATCACAAACTACAGTCTGTATGACATGACAAACTACAGTCTGTATGACATCACCAACTACAGTCTGTATGACATCACCGACTACAGTCTGTATGACATCACCAACTACAGTCTGTATGACATCACAAACTACAGTCTGTATGACATGACCAACTACAGTCTGTATGACATGACAAACTACAGTCTGTATGACATCACAAACTACAGTCTGTATGACATCAGAAACTACAGTCTATGACATCACAAACTACAGTCTGTATGACATCACAAACTACAGTCTGTATGACATCACAAACTACAGTCTGTATGACATCACCAACTACCGTCTGTATGACATCACCAACTACCGTCTGTATGACATCACCAACTACAGTCTGTATGACATCACAAACTAGTCTGTATGACATCACCAACTACAGTCTGTATGACATCAGCGTCCTGGTGTTTCCAAATAGCATAACTGCTGTATTTTAACACCAATAACGCCAAATGTTGGAAAAGCATTCCGGGTTGAACTGGTTGAGAGAATGCCAAGAGTGTCATCAAGGCAAAAGGTGGCTCCTTTTGAAGAATGTAAAATATATTTTATTTTGGGGGGGTTACTACATGATTCCATATGTGTTATAACATAGTAACATAACATTTTATTTTGGGGGGTTTACTACATGATTAGTTCGTTTTTATGCCTTCACTTTAATACACTGTTGCTGTTAGCAACAGCATTAGCTGAGCTGGGATCTCTACATCTCACTTCATTAGTAGTTCTACTGTTAGCAACAGCATTAGAGGGGGAGAGAGAGAGGGAGATGGGGGAGTGGGGAGTGGGGGGAGGGAGAGGTGGGGGAGTGGGGGGAGGGAGAGATGGGGGAGTGGGGGGAGGGAGAGATGGGGGAGTGGGGCGAGAGAGGGAGATGGGGGAGGGAGAGATGGGGGAGTGGGGGGAGAGAGGGAGATGGGGGAGGGAGAGATGGGGGAGTGGGGGGAGGGAGAGGTGGGGGAGTGGGGGGGAGGGGGAGTGGGGGGAGGGAGAGGTGGGGGAGTGGGGGGAGGGAGAGATGGGGGAGTGGGGGGAGAGAGGGAGATGGGGGAGGGAGAGATGGGGGAGTGGGGGGAGGGAGAGGTGGGGGAGTGGGGGGAGGGGGAGTGGGGGGAGGGAGAGGTGGGGGAGTGGGGGGAGGGAGAGATGGGGGAGTGGGGGGAGAGAGGGAGATGGGGGAGGGAGAGATGGGGGAGTGGGGGGAGGGAGAGGTGGGGGGAGGGAGAGATGGGGGAGTGGGGGGAGAGAGAGATGGGGGAGTGGGGGGAGGGAGATCTGACAGATAGAAAATACTTTTCACTTCTTTGGCTTTCTGCTCCCTACTACTCCTCTCCTCCGGTTCTTCTGTTGTTCTTTACTATCGTCCTCTGAAAGCCCCTAAGCTCCAGGAGAGAGTAAACACTGGGTTATAACGTCCCCTCTCTTCCCCCATCTTTCTCTTCTTTTCTCTCCTCCACCTCAGTGAGGTGGCTAGAGAAGATACTTCTCATTGACACAGTGAGGTGACTAGAGAAGATACTTCTCATTGACACAGGGAGGTGACTAGAGAAGATACTTCTCATTGACACAGTGAGGTGACTAGAGAAGATACTTCTCATTGACACAGTGAGGTGACTAGAGAAGATACTTCTCATTGACACAGTGAGGTGACTAGTGAAGATACTTCACATTGACACAGGGAGGTGACTAGAGAAGATACTTCTCATTGACATAGTGAGGTGGCTAGAGAAGATACTTCTCATTGACACAGGGAGGTGACTAGAGAAGATACTTCACATTGACACAGTGAGGTGACTAGAGAAGATACTTCTCATTGAGGTGACTAGAGAAGATACTTCTCATTGACACAGTGAGATGACTACTGAAGATAGGATGCGCCCTAGGATGCTACCTTTCCAACAAGTTAGTTTGTCACATTTCTGCCCTCCTAGAGCTGCCCCGGTCAACTGTAAGTGCTGTTACTGTAAAGTGGAAACATCTAGGAGAAACACCGGCTCAGCCACGAAGTGGTAGGCCACACAAGCTCACAGAACGGGACCGCAGAGTGCTGAAGTGCGTGGCATGTAAAAATCGTCTGTCCTCGGTTGCAACACTCAATACCGAGTTCCAAACTGCCTCTGGAAGTAATGTCAACACAATAACTGTTAGTCGTGAGCTTCATGAAATGGGTTTGCATGGCCGAGCAGCTGCACACAAGCCTAAGATCACCATGTGCAATGCCAAGCTTTGGCTGGAGTGGTGTGAAGATCGCCGCCATTGGACTCTGGAGCAGTGGAAAACGCGTTCTCTGGAGTGATGAATCACTTCACCATCTGGCAGTCTGACAGATGAATCTGGGTTTGGCGGATGCCAGTAGAACACTACCTGCCTGAATGCATAGTGCCAACTGTAAAGTTTGGTGGAGGAGGAATAATGGTCTGGGGCTGTTTTTCATGGTTCGGGCCCCTTAGTTCCAGGGAAGGGAAATCTTAACCCTACAACATACAATGACGTTCTAGATGATTCTGTGCTTCCAACTTTGTGGCAACAGTTTGGGGAAGGTTCTTTCCTGTTTCAGCATGACAATGCCCCTGTGCACAAAGCGAGGTCCACATAGAAATGGTTTGTCGAGATCGGTGTGCAAGAACTTGACTGGCCTGCACAGACCCTGACCTTCATGCCATCAAACACCTTTGGGATGAATTGGAACGCCAACTGCGAGTCAGGCCTAATCGCCCAACATCAGTGCCCGACCTCACTAATGCTTTTGTGGCTGAATGGAAGCAAGTCCCAGCAGCAATGTTCCAACATCTAGTGGAAAGCCTTCCCAGAAGAGTGGAGGCTGTTATAGCAGCAATGTTCCAACATCTAGTGGAAAGTCTTCCCAGAAGAGTGGAGGCTGTTATAGCAGCAATGTTCCTACATCTAGTGGAAAGCCTTCCCAGAAGAATGGAGGCTGTTATAGCAGCAATGTTCCAACATCTAGTGGAAAGCCTTCCCAGAAGAGTGGAGGCTGTTATAGCAGCAATGTTCCAACATCTAGTGGAAAGCCTTCCCAGAAGAGTGGAGGCTGTTATAGCAGCAATGTTCCAACATCTAGTGGAACGCCTTCCCAGAAGAGTGGAGGCTGTTATAGCAGCAATGTTCCAACATCTAGTGGAAAGCCTTCCCAGAAGAGTGGAGGCTGTTATAGCAGCAATGTTCCAACATCTAGTGGAAAGCCTTCCCAGAAGAGTGGAGGCTGTTATAGCAGCAAAGTTCCAACATCTAGTGGAAAACCTTCCCAGAAGAGTGGAGGCTGTTATAGCAGCAAAGTTCCAACATCTAGTGGAAAGCCTTCCCAGAAGAGTGGAGGCTGTTATAGCAGCAAAGTTCCAACATCTAGTGGAAAACCTTCCCAGAAGAGTGGAGGCTGTTATAGCAGCAAAGTTCCAACATCTAGTGGAAAACCTTCCCAGAAGAGTGGAGGATGTTATAGCAGTGAAGGGGGGGGACCAACTCCATATTAAAGCCTTCCCAGAAGAGTGGAGGCTGTTATAGCAGCAATGTTCCAACATCTAGTGGAAAGCCTTCCCAGAAGAGTGGAGGCTGTTATAGCAGCAAAGTTCCAACATCTAGTGGAAAACCTTCCCAGAAGAGTGGAGGCTGTTATAGCAGCAAAGTTCCAACATCTAGTGGAAAGCCTTCCCAGAAGAGTGGAGGCTGTTATAGCAGCAATGTTCCAACATCTAGTGGAAAGTCTTCCCAGAAGAGTGGAGGCTGTTATAGCAGCAATGTTCCTACATCTAGTGGAAAGCCTTCCCAGAAGAATGGAGGCTGTTATAGCAGCAATGTTCCAACATCTAGTGGAAAGCCTTCCCAGAAGAGTGGAGGCTGTTATAGCAGCAATGTTCCTACATCTAGTGGAAAGCCTTCCCAGAAGAGTGGAGGCTGTTATAGCAGCAATGTTCCAACATCTAGTGGAAAGCCTTCCCAGAAGAGTGGAGGCTGTTATAGCAGCAATGTTCCAACATCTAGTGGAAAGCCTTCCCAGAAGAGTGGAGGCTGTTATAGCAGCAATGTTCCAACATCTAGTGGAAAGCCTTCCCAGAAGAGTGGAGGCTGTTATAGCAGCAATGTTCCAACATCTAGTGGAAAGCCTTCCCAGAAGAGTGGAGGCTGTTATAGCAGCAAAGTTCCAACATCTAGTGGAAAACCTTCCCAGAAGAGTGGAGGCTGTTATAGCAGCAAAGTTCCAACATCTAGTGGAAAGCCTTCCCAGAAGAGTGGAGGCTGTTATAGCAGCAAAGTTCCAACATCTAGTGGAAAACCTTCCCAGAAGAGTGGAGGCTGTTATAGCAGCAAAGTTCCAACATCTAGTGGAAAACCTTCCCAGAAGAGTGGAGGATGTTATAGCAGTGAAGGGGGGGGGACCAACTCCATATTAAAGCCTTCCCAGAAGAGTGGAGGCTGTTATAGCAGCAATGTTCCAACATCTAGTGGAAAGCCTTCCCAGAAGAGTGGAGGCTGTTATAGCAGCAAAGTTCCAACATCTAGTGGAAAACCTTCCCAGAAGAGTGGAGGCTGTTATAGCAGCAAAGTTCCAACATCTAGTGGAAAGCCTTCCCAGAAGAGTGGAGGCTGTTATAGCAGCAAAGTTCCAACATCTAGTGGAAAACCTTCCCTGAAGAGTGGAGGCTGTTATAGCAGTGAAGGGGGAACCAACTCCATATTAAATACCCAGGATTTTTGGAATGAGATGTTCAACGAGCAGATGTCCACATACTTTTGGTTATGTAGTGTAGGTATCTATGGATGGATGGAGGAGGGAGGGAGGGAGGGATGGATGGAGAGGTAGCTGAGGATCAATCAAATCCCCTGCTGGTGTTTATCGAGACTATTGGTCTCCAGGGGCAACCACTAGGCCAAGGAGCTTTTAGCCTATCGGACTAGACACACGCACACACACACACACCGGGTGGGTCAGTGTAGGAACGTGCCTGGCTCTCGCCTGTGTGTGTTACAGGACTGTAGTAACATGCTACTAACTGCCCATCAGCTGAACTGGTCATTCTAACAGCTCTGTTCAGTAGTCCTGGTTTATCACACACTGTGGTGTCACACACAGACTTCACTAAATCTATTCTCCAAAACTGTCTTCCTGCTGTTTTACCCAGGCTCATATTTACTTTATATTTCCTTTCATCCCGCCGTCTCACAGCAACTCTCGCTCTCTGTCACACACACACACACACACAGTCACGTACAGACACGCACACCCTGAGGAGCGAGGAGGTAGGTACTGTAAACTGATAGAGATGTGTAATGGTGTAGATCACAGCGGACGGACGGACGGACGGACGTCTAGACGGACATACAGACTTGACGGATTGACATCTAGATAGATAGACCTCTTCTCTGTCTGTCTGTCTGTGAGAGAAGAAATACACAGGAGTGTCTACCAAGCATCTACACACACACACACACCTGTGTCGTCCCCTAGGGAGATGAGTGGTTGCATGGAGAGAGGAGGGGGAGAGAGGAGGGAGGGAGAGGGAGGGAGGAAGGAAGAGAGTAGCCAGGGAGGGAGAGGGAGGGAGGAAGGAAGAGAGGAGCGAGGGAGGGAGGGAGGGAGGGAGGGAGGGAGGGAGGGAGGGAGGAAGGAAGGAAGGAAGGAAGGAAGGAAGGAAGGAAGGAAGGAAGGAAGGAAGGAAGGAAGGAAGGAGGGAGGGAGGGAGAGAGGGAAACAGTGTCATGTTAACTAGGGACAGAGAGGGAAACGGTGTCATGTTAAATAAGGAGAGAGAGGGAAACGGTGTCATGTTAACTAGGGAGAGAGAGGGAAACGGTGTCATGTTAACTAAGGAGAGAGCGGGAAACGGTGTCATGTTAACTAGGGAGAGAGAGGGAAACGGTGTCATGTTAACTAGGGAGAGAGAGGGAAACGGTGTCATGTTAAATAAGGAGAGAGAGGGAAACGGTGTCATGTTAACTACGGAGAGAGAGGGAAACGGTGTCATGTTAACTAGGGAGAGAGAGGGAAACGGTGTCATGTTAACTAGGGAGAGAGAGGGAAACGGTGTCATGTTAACTAGGGAGAGAGAGGGAAACGGTGTCATGTTAACTAGGGAGAGAGGGAAACAGTGTCATGTTAACTAGGGAGAGAGAGGGAAACGGTGTCATGTTAACTAGGGAGAGAGAGGTAAACGGTGTCATGTTAACTAGGGAGAGAGGGGGAAACGGTGTCATGTTAACTAGGGAGAGAGGGGGAAACGGTGTCATGTTAACTAGGGAGAGAGGGAAACGGTGTCATGTTAACTAGGGAGAGAGAGGGAAACGGTGTCATGTTAACTAAGGAGAGAGAGGGAAACGGTGTCATGTTAACTAGGGAGAGAGAGGGAAACGGTGTCATGTTAACTAGGGACAGAGAGGGAAACGGTGTCATGTTAACTAGGGAGAGAGAGGGAAACGGTGTCATGTTAAATAAGGAGAGAGAGGGAAACGGTGTCATGTTAACTAGGGAGAGAGAGGGAAACGGTGTCATGTTAACTAGGGAGAGAGAGGGAAACGGTGTCATGTTAACTAGGGACAGAGAGGGAAACGGTGTCATGTTAACTAGGGACAGAGAGGGAAACGGTGTCATGTTAACTAGGGAGAGAGAGGGAAACGGTGTCATGTTAACTAGGGAGAGAGAGGGAAACGGTGTCATGTTAACTAGGGAGAGAGAGGGAAACGGTGTCATATTAACTAGGGAGAGAGGGGGAAACGGTGTCATGTTAACTAGGGAGAGAGAGGGAAACGGTGTCATGTTAACTAGGGAGAGAGGGGGAAACGGTGTCATGTTAACTAGGGAGAGAGAGGGAAACGGTGTCATGTTAACTAGGGACAGAGAGGGAAACGGTGTCATGTTAACTAGGGACAGAGGGGGAAACGGTGTCATGTTAACTACGGACAGAGAGGGAAACGGTGTCATGTTAACTAGGGAGAGAGAGGGAAACGGTGTCATGTTAACTAGGGAGAGAGGGAAACGGTGTCATGTTAACTAGGGAGAGAGAGGGAAACGGTGTCATGTTAACTAGGGAGAGAGAGGGAAACGGTGTCATGTTAACTAGGGAGAGAGAGGGAAACGGTGTCATGTTAACTAAGGAGAGAGGGAAACGGTGAACTGCAGCTAGAAGACAAAGAGAGAGGAGAGGAAACTGCAGGCGGAAAGAGAAAAGAAGGCAGAGATTTACATTGTGCTGGTTTGTTTTCAGATAGTGGGAGATTCACCCAGAATCAGAGAGGAGTAGGAGGAAGGAAAGACCAGAGGAAGCTTCTACTTGTTCTCTTACATTGTGTGGCAGGTGTCCTCAGAGAGGGAGAGAGAGAGACCCAGTCCGTACTGTTAGGTGTAATTGTGCTGTATTCGTCCTCCATTTCACCAGTGTAACTTCAGCAAGGAATTCAAAAGGCCTCGAGAGGACGAGTGCAGGTAGCTTGGGACGGAACAGCAGGATATTGTCTTGTGTTTGCAGGTTTTAGTAGAAATCCCTCCAGAAGCTCCAATTTCCTTCTGAATCCCCTCTTTTTCTTCCCTCTCTCTCTCCCCCTCTGATCTGTTTTCTCTCCCTCTCTGATCCTTCTCCCTCTCCTAGCAGGTGATAAAGGTGGTATGATCTTGGTTCTAAATTACGAGCCAGGCAGGTTGAGAACAGGGGCAAGGGAAGCATTAATTGCCTCCGTGTGCGTGTCCACGTGCGCACGCTTTAGCGTGTTTTGTCTTGTCATATCCGGTGTCAACATTCAGTATGTGCCTTAGACCGCTGCGCTCCCGAGTGGGCTCCCGAGTGGGAGTGGGCACCCGAGTGGGCTCCCGAGTGGGAGTGGGTTCCCGAGTGGGCACCCGAGTGGGAGTGGGCTCCCGAGTGGGCATCCGGCCGTGATTGGGAGTCCCATAGGACGGCACATAACAGTGTCGTCTAGGTTTCGGCCCGGGGGAAGGCCATCATCGTAAATAAGAATTTGTTCTTAGCCGACTTGCCTGGTTAAATAAAGGGTTAAATAAATAAAAATAATTAAATAAAAATAAATATATATATATATGTTATTAAAGCCAGTCCTTCCCTGAACTGTTTTCTGTAGATAAATCACTGAGGACCCCTAGTGGTGATGACTGGTCACTGACATCCTAGAGAGGCAGAGAGTACGTCCCAATAATCTCACCTTTCTCCCAAAGTGTCCACTTCACTGATTTGAAAGGAAAAGACTGGTAATAAGAAAAATGATGGTCCCACTAAACCCAATCCATTGGTTTGAAATGTGTGGTACTTCAGGAGGAAGTGTTCGGTATGTCATGTTGTGTTGTGAAGCCAGACTCCATCTCTTGATCTCTGTAGCAGCTGAGGACCCCTAGTGGTGAGGATTGGTCACTGACAGAGGTGTTTGGAAGAGCATGGGGGTGTATTCATTAGTACACCGTATAAAAAACATTTTGTAACGGAAATATACGGTACCAGTCAAAAGTTTACAGGCCTACTTATTCCAGGGTTTTTCTTTATTTTTACTATTTTCTACATTGTAGAATAATAATGAAGACATCAACACAATGAAATTTTATTTTATTTTTTTTATTTTACCTTTATTTAACCAGGCAAGTCAGTTAAAGAACAAATTCTTATTTTCAATGACGGCCTGGGAACAGTGGGTTAACTGCCTGTTCAGGGGCAGAACGACAGATTTGTACCTTGTCAGCTCGGGGGTTTGAACTCACAACCTTCCGGTTACTAGTCCAACGCTCTAACCACTAGGCTACCCTGCCGCCCCTAACCCATAACACATGTGGAATCATGTAGTAACCAAACAAAGTGTTAAATAAATCAAAATATATTTGAGATTCTTCAATTAGCCACCCTTTGCCTTGATAACAGCTTTGCACACTCTTAGCATTCACTCAACCAGCTTCATGCGGTAGTCATCTGGAATGCATTTCAATTAACAGGTGTGCCTTGTTAAAATATAATTTGTGGAATTGATTTCCTTCATGCGTTTTAGCCAATCAGTTGTGTTGTGACAAGGTAGGGATGGTATACAGAAGATAACCCTATTGGTAAAAGACCAAGTCCATATTATGGCAAGAACAGCTCAAATAAGCAAAGAGAAACGACAGTCCATCATCACTTTGAGACATGAAGGTCAGTCAATAAGGAACATTTCAAGAACTTTTAAAGTTCCTTCAAGTGCAGTCACAAAAACCATCAAGCGCTATGATGAAACTGGCTCTCATGAAGACCGTCACAGGAAAGGAAGACCCAGAGTTACCTCTGCTGCAGAGGATAAGTTCATTAGAGTTACCAGCCTCAGATTGCAGCCCAAATAAATGCTTCACAGACACATCTCAACATCAACTGTTCAGAGGAGACTGTGTGAATCAGGCCTTCATGGTTGAATTACTGCAAAGAAACCACTACTAAAGAACACCAATAATAAGAAGAGACTTACTTGGGTCAAGAAACACGAGCAACGAACAATAGACCGGTGGAAATCTGTCCTTTGGTCTGATGAGTCCAAATTTAATATTTTTGGTTCCAACCGGCGTGTCTTTGTGAGATGCAGAGTAGGTGAACGGATGATCTCCGCATGTGTAGTTCCCACCGTGAAGCATGGAGGAGGAGGTGTGATGGTGCTTTGCTGGTGACACTGTCAGTGATTTATTTAGAATTGAAGGCACACTTAACCAGCATGGCTACCACAGCATTCTGCAGTGATACTCCATCCCATCTGGTTTGCGCTTAGTGGGACTATCATTTGTTTTTCAACAGTACAATGACCCAACACACCTCCAGGCTGTGTAAGGACTATTTGATCAAGAAGGAGAGTGATTGAGTACTGCATCAGATGACCTGGCCTCCACAAACACACCAACCTCAACCCAATTGAGATGGTCTGGGATGAGTTGGACCGCAGAGTGAAGGAACACCAGCCAACAAGTGCTCAGCACATGTGGGAACTCCTTCAAACTGTTGGAAAAGCATTCCAGGTGACGCTGGTTGAGAGAATTCCATTAGTGTGCAAAGCTGTCATCAAGGCAAAGGGTGGCTACTTTGAAGAATCTAAAATATGTCTTGTTTAATACAATTCTGGTTACTACATGATTCCATATGTGTTATTTCATAGTTTGATGTCTTCACTATTATTCTACAATGTAGAAAATAGTCAAAGTAAAGAAAACCCCCTGAATGAGTAGGTGTCTCCAAACTTTTGACTGGTACAGTGTATTTGTCTCCCAGTCTCTGTGGTAGGTATAACCCCTGTCTCTGTCTCTCTGTGGTAGGTATAACCCCTGTCTCTGTCTCTCTGTGGTAGGTATAACCCCTGTCTCTGTCTCTCTGTGGTAGGTATAACCCCTGTCTCTGTCTCTCTGTGGTAGGTATAACCCCTGTCTCTGTCTCTCTGTGGTAGGTATAACCCCTGTCTCTGTCTCTCTGTGGTAGGTATAACCCCTGTCTCTGTCTCTCTGTGGTAGGTATAACCCCTGTCTCTGTGGTAGGTATAACTCCTGTCTCTGTCTATCTGTGGTAGGTATAACCCCTGTCTCTGTCTATGTGGTAGGTATAACCCTTGTCTATGTGGTAGGTATAACCCCTGTCTCTGTGGTAGGTATAACCCCTGTCTCTGTGGTAGGTATAACCCCTGTCTCTGTGGTAGGTATAACCCCTGTCTCTGTGGTAGGTATAACCCCTGTCTCTGTCTCTCTGTGGTAGGTATAACCCCTGTCTCTGACTCTGTGGTAGTTATAACCCCTGTCTCTGTCTCTGTGGTAGTTATAACCCCTGTCTCTGTCTCTCTGTGGTAGTTATAACCCCTGTCTCTGTCTCTGTGGTAGTTATAACCCTTGTCTCTGTCTCTCTGTGGTAGGTATAACCCCTGTCTCTGTGGTAGGTAAACCCTGTCTGTGACTGTCTGCCTAGCTATGAATGGGATATTATACACTGCTCAAAAAAATAAAGGGAACACTTAAACAACACGATGTAACTCCAAGTCAATCACACTTCTGTGAAATCAAACTGTCCACTTAGGAAGCAACACTGATTGACAATACATTTCACATGCTGTTGTGCAAATGGAATAGACAACAGGTGGAAATTATAGGCATTTAGCAAGACACCCCCAATAAAGGAGTGGTTCTGCAGGTGGTGACCACAGATCACTTCTCAGTTCCTATGCTTCCTGGCTGATGTTTTGGTCACTTTTGAATGCTGGCGGTGCTTTCACTCTAGTGGTAGCATGAGACGGAGTCTACAACCCACACAAGTGGCTCAGGTAGTCCAGCTCATCCAGGATGGCACATCAATGCGAGCTGTGGCAAGAAGGTTTGCTGTGTCTGTCAGCGTAGTGTCCAGAGCATGGAGGCGCTACCAGGAGACAGGCCAGTACATCAGGAGACGTGGAGGAGGCCGTAGGAGGGCAACAACCCAGCAGCAGGACCGCTACCTCCGCCTTTGTGCAAGGAGGAGCACTGCCAGAGCCCTGCAAAATTACCTCTAGCAGGCCACAAATGTGCATGTGTCTGCTCAAACGGTCAGAAACAGACTCCATGAGGGTGGTATGAGGGCCCGACGTCCACAGGTGGGGGTTGTGCTTGCAGGACGTTTGGCATTTGCCAGAGAACACCAAGATTGGCAAATTCGCCACTGGCGCCCTGTGCAGTCAAAGTCCAGACCTGAATCCAATCGAGAATCTGTGGACAGAACTGAAAACTGCTGTTCACAAATGCTCTCCATCCAACCTCACTGAGCTCGAGCTGTTTTGCAAGGAGGAATGTGAAAAAAATTCAGTCTCTCGATGTGCAAAACTGATAGAGACATACCCCAAGCGACTTACAGCTGTAATCGCAGCAAAAGGTGGCGCTACAAAGTATTAAATTAAGGGGGCTGAATAATAAATCAATAAAAACAGTATGGGGATGAGATAGGTAATTTGGGTGGGCTATTTACCGATGGACTATGTACAGCTGCAGCGATCGGTTAGCTGCTCAGATAGCAGATGATTAAAGTTGGTGAGGGAGATAAAAGTCTTTTTTGCAATTCGTTCCAGTCACAGGCAGCAGAGAACTGGAATGAAAGGCGGCCAAATGAGGTGTTGGCTTTAGGGATGATCAGTGAGATACACCTGCTGGAGCGCGTGCTACGGGTGGGTGTTGCCATTGTGACCAGTGAATTGAGATAAGGCGGAGCTTTACCTAGCATGGACTTGTAGATGACCTGGAGCCAGTGGGTCTGGCGACGAATATGTAGCGAGGGCCAGCCGACTAGAGCATACAGGTCGCAGTGGTGGGTGGTATAAGGTGCTTTAGTAACAAAACGGATGGCACTGTGATAAACTGCATCCAGTTTGCTGAGTAGAGTATTGGAAGCTATTTTGTAGATGACATCGCCGAAGTTGAGGATCGGTAGGATAGTCAGTTTAACTAGGGTAAGTTTGGCGGCGTGAGTGAAGGAGGCTTTGTTGCGGAATAGAAAGCCGACTCTAGATTTGATTTTAGATTGGAGATGTTTGATATGAGTCTGGAATGAGAGTTTACAGTCTAGCCAGACACCTAGGTACTTATAGATGTCCACATATTCTAGGTCGGAACCATCCAGGGTGGTGATGCTAGTCGGGCGTGCGGGTGCAGGCAGCGAATGGTTGAAAAGCATGCATTTGGTTTTACTAGCGTTTGAGAGCAGTTGGAGGCCACGGAAGGAGTGTTGTATGGCATTGAAGCTCGTTTGGAGGTTAGATAGCACAGTGTCCAAGGATGGGCCGGAAGTATAGAGAATGGTGTCGTCAGCGTAGAGGTGGATCAGGGAATCGCCCGCAGCAAGAGCAACATCATTGATATATACAGAGAAAAGAATCGGCCAGAGAATTGAACCCTGTGGCACCCCCATAGAGACTGCCAGAGCACCGGACAGCATGCCCTCCGATTTGACACACTGAACTCTGTCTGCAAAGTAGTTGGTGAACCAGACAAGGCAGTCATCAGAAAAACCGAGGCTACTGAGTCTGCCGATAAGAATATGGTGATTGACAGAGTCGAAAGCCTTGGCCAGGTCGATGAAGACGGCTGCACAGTACTGTCTTTTATCGATGGCTATATCCCACCCTCCATCTCTCCCTCCCTCCATCTCTCCCTCCCTCCATCCTTATATCCCTCCCTCCCTCCATCTCTCCATCCCTCCCTCCATCCATCCTTATATCCCTCCCACCCTCCCTCCCTCCATCTCTCCATCCCTCCCTCCATCTCTCCCTCCCTCCATCTCCATCCCTCCCTCCATCTCTCCCACCCTCCATCTCTCCCTCCCACTCTCTATCCTTCCTTAACCCCCCTCAGATATCGTATCAAGCTGGACAGTGATGCTGAGCAGTATGGGGGACATGGTCGACTGGACACAGACACAGAGTTCTTCACCGAACAGGAACCATTTAAAGGCGTGAACGACCAATGGCAGCCACACTCTTTGAAGGTAGGCTACAGTACCGCTGGGTGGGTAGGATACAGTACCCCTGTGTGGGTAGGATACAGTACCGCTGGGTGGGTAGGATACAGTACCCCTGTGTGGGTAGGATACAGTACCGCTGGGTGGGTGTTGGGTCCAAGTCGGTTCCTCTGCAGCCCCTGTATGACTCTGCTTTGCTTCATCCACTTTTGAAAATGTGCTTTTTACCCATGTTGTTGGCAGAGGCAGGTTCTGGCAGACGCACATACAACACATATACAAACACACACACACACATCTTATAAAACAAAGGTAGTGTCCTGCTAATACTGAATATGCAGTTTCTGCTCCCAATTACTGTCATTCTCTCCTCTGTCTTTCTCTCTCGCTCTCTCTTTGGTTCTCTCTCTTTCTCTCTGGCTCTCGCTTTCTCTCTGGCTCTCGCTCTCTCTGGCTTTCGCTCTCTCTCTGGCTCTGGCTCTCTCTGGCTCTGGCTCTCTCTCTCTCTGGCTCTCTCTTTCTCTCTGGCTCTCGCTCTCTCTGGCTCTCGCTTTCTCTGGCTCTCGCTTTCTCTCTGGCTCTATCTCTGGCTCTCTCTCTCTCTGGCTCTGGCTCTCTCTGGCTCTCTCTCTCTCTCTCTGGCTCTCTCTCTCTCTGGCTCTCTCTCGCTCTGACTCTCTCTCTCTCTCTGGCTCTGGCTCTCTGGCTCTGGCTCTCTCAATTCAATTCAAGGGAGTTTATTGGCATGGGAAACATGTTAACATTGCCTAAGCAAGTGAAGTAGATAATAAACAAAGTGAAATAAATTAAATTTACACTTACAGAAGTTCCAAAAGAATACAGACATTACAAATGTCATATATATATATATATATAGCCTAGGGCCTACGGCTGCCTTTCTCAATAGCAAGGCTATGCTCACTGAGTCTGTACATAGTCAAAGCTTTCCTTAAGTTTGGGTCAGTCACAGTGGTCAGGTATTTTGCCGCTGTGTACTCTCTGTTTAGGGCCAAATAGCATTCTAGTTTGCTCTGTTTTTGTTAATTCTTTCCAATGTGTCAAGTAATTATCTTTTTGTTTTCTCATGATTTGGTTGGGTCTAATTGTGCTGTTGTCCTGGGGCTCTGTAGGGTGTGTTTGTGTTTGTGAACAGAGCCCCAGGACCAGCTTGCTTAGGGGACTCTTCTCCAGGTTCATCTCTCTGTAGGTGATGGCTTTGTTATGGAAGGTTTGGGAATCGCTTCCTTTTAGGTGGTTGTAGAATTTAATGGCTCTTTTCTGGATTTTGATAATTAGTGGGTATCGGCCTAATTCTGCTCTGCAAGCATTATTTGGTGTTTTACGTTGTACACTGAGGATATTTTTGCAGAATTCTGCAATGTTTATTTACAATGAACCGGACGACGCTGAGCCAATTGTGCACCGCCCCAATCACAGCCGGTTTGTGATACAGCCTGGATTCGAACCAGGGACTGTAGCGACGCCTCTACCACTGCGATGGAGTGCCTTAGACCGCTGCACCACTCGGGAGTTACCTGTGGCGCTGATGTTTAGGCCAGTTTTATGTGTGCTCTAGGGCAACGGTATCTTGATGGAATTTGTATTTGTGGTCCTGGTGACTGGACCTTTTTTGGAACACCATTATTTTGGTCTTACTGAGACTTACTGTCAGGGCCCAGGTCTGGCAGAATCTGTGCAGAAGATTTAGGTGATGCTGTTGGCCCTCCTTGGTTGGTGACAGAAGCACCAGATCATCAACAAACAGTAGACGTTTGACTTCAGATTCTAGTAGGGTGAGGCCGGGTGCTGCAGACTGCCCTTGCCAAGTCGTTGACATTTTCAATTGAAGTCGTACGTTTACATACACTTAGGTTGGAGTCATTAACTCGTTTTTTAACCACTCCACACATCTTGTTAACAAACTATAGTTTTGGCAAGTCGGTTAGGACATCTAATTTGTGCATGACACAAGTCATTTTTCCAACAACTGTTTACAGACAGATTATTTCACTTATAATTCACTGTATCACAATTCCAGTGGGTCAGAAGTTTACATACACTAAGTTGACTGTGCCTTTACAGCTTGGAAAATTCCAAAAAATTATGTCATGGCTTTAGAAGCTTCTTATAGGCTAATTGACATGATTTAAGTAATTTGGAGATGTACCTGTGGATGTATTTTAAGGCCTACCTTCAAACTCAGTGCCTCCTTGCTTGACATCATGGGAAAATGAAAAGAAATCAGCCAAGACCTCAGAAAAAGAATTGTAGACCTCCACAAGTCTGTTTCATCCTTGGGAGCAATTTTCAAATGCCTGAAGCTACCACGTTCATCTGTACAAACAATACTACGCAAGTATAAACACCATGGGACCACGCAGCCGTCATACCGCTCAGGAAGGAGACGCGTTCTGTCTCCTAGAGATGAACGTACTTTGGTGTGAAAAGTGCAAATCAATCCCAGAACAACAGCAAAGGGCCTTGTGAAGATGCTGGAGGTATGTGAAGATGCTGATACCAAGTATCTATATCCACAGTAAAACGAGTCCTATATCGACATAACCTGAAAGGCCGCTCAGCAAGGAAGAAGCCACTGCTCCAAAACCGCCATAAAAAAGCCAGACTACGGTTTGCAACTGCACATGGGGACAAAGATCGTACTTTTTAGAGAATTGTCCTCTGGTCTGATGAAACAAAAATAGAACTGTTTGGCTGTAATGACCATCGTTATGTTTGGAGGAAAAAGGGGGAGGCTTGCAAGCCGAAGAACACCATCCCAACCATGTTGTGGGGATGCTTTGCTGCAGGAGGGACTGGTGCACTTCACAAAATAGATGGCATTATGAGTAGGGACAATTATGTGGATATATTGAGGCAACATTTCAAGACATCAGTGAGGAAGTTAAAGCTTGGTCACAAATGGGTCTTCCAAATGGACAATGACCCCAAGCATACTTCCAAAGTTGTGGCAAAATGGTTTAAGGACAAAAAGTCAAGGTATTGGATTGGCCATCTCAAAGCCCTGACCTCAATCCTATAGAAAATATGTGGGCAGAACTGAAAAAGTGTGTGAGAGCAAGGAGGCCTACAAACCTGACTCAGTTACACCAGCTCTGTCAGGAGGAATGGGCCAGAATTCACCCAACTTATTGTGGGAAGCTTGTGGAAGGCAACCCAAAACATTTGACCCAAGTTAAACAATTTAAAGGAAATGCTACCAAATACTAATTGAGTGTATGTGAACTTCCGACTTCAACTCTGTTGAATAGGGTGGGGCTTAAGCTGCATCCCTGTCTCACCCTACGGCCCTGTGGAAAAAAATGTTTTGTTGTTGCCAATTTTATCCGCACACTTGTTTGTGTAGATTGATTTTTTAATGTCGTATGTTTTTCTGTCAACACCACTTTCCATCAATTTGCATAGCAGACCCTCATGCCAAATTGAGTCGAAAGCTTTTTTAAAATCAACAAATCATGAGAAGACTTTGTCTTTGTTTTGGTTTGTTTGTTTGTCAATCAGGGTGTGCAGGGTGAATACATGGTCTGTTGTACGGTAATTTGGTAAAAAGCCAATTTGACATTTGCTCAGTACATCGTTTTCACTGAAGAAATGTACAAGTCTGCTGTTAATGATAATGCAGAGGATTTTCTCAAGGTTGCTGTTGACGTATATCCCACAGTAGTTATTGGGGTCAAATTTGTCTCCACTTTTGTAGATTGAGGTGATGAGTCCTTGGTTCCAAATATTGGGGAGGATGCCAGAGCTAAGAATTATGTTGGAGTATAGCCAATTGTAATTTGTGGTCTCTTTTATCATTTCATTGAGGATACCATCAACACATTTTGTCCTGTAGCTCATTCAAGGTAATTGGAGAATCCAGTGGGTTCTGGAATCCAGTGGGTTCTGGAATCCAGTGGGTTCTGGAATCCAGTGTGTTCTGGAATCCAGTGTGTTCTGGAATCCAGTGTGTTCTGGAATCCAGTGGGTTCTGGAATCCAGTGGGTTCTGGTAGTCTTTAATAGTTAAGATTCTAAGATCTGTATTTGATCATGTATATTTTTGTTTTGTTTTTGTTGCACATCTTGGGGAATATTCAGAGGTTAAAACTTCCCGTGGGAATATAACGGGATTATATGGGATTTTAAAAAAATATATGGGAATTAATGGAATTATATACAAATTAATATCAATACCATTTAAATGTAGATGTTTTTTTGCTTTGGATATATTTATCATATCATATGGAGACAGACACAAACCTTTTACCATAAGTAGACATACTTGATTGATACATAATTGCAAATTATTAAATCCTTCCAATATAATTTTTTTTTAAGCAATTTAGTTACTAATTGAACTTTAATTAAATGAGTTGACTCTTCACATGGGATGATTTCACTGAACCACAAAATAAAGAGAATATTGAATGATCCCCAATTAGAAATTGCATCTCCCAAAACCTTTTCAACATCTATAAAATTATAGTCTAGAAACTAAAGCGTTGGTTGTCTTCCTCTCAGGCTTCCATGTCTTCTCCCTGGACCTCCTCAATGTCCACCTTTTGAACATCAGACTCTGAGGCATCATCTTCACTGTCACTGTCCAACCTTGTTGAGGATGGCTCGATGTCGGGCTCAAAAATTCAACACTCAATATTGCGTGCTTTGGTGTGTGTGTTCCCAAACAAGGACCAGTTGCGCTCTGAGGCGGCTGATGTTGGTGGGATTTGGAGGATGATGGAGGCAACAGGGTAAAGAGCCTCAGATCCACAAAGTCCCTTCCACCAGGTGGCTGATGAGATATGTTGGCACCACTGCCATATTGCATCTCCATCCCAAAGCCCTCGCCAGACTGCCAAGAACCTTTTCCTTATCCAGGTCAAGGTGGCGAGACACGGTAGTGATGACACCATAGGCCTTGTTGATCTCTGCACCAGACAGGTTGCTCTTGCCAGTATACTTGGGATCCAACATGTACGCTGCGGGGTGTACGGGCTTCAGGCAGAAGTCTTCACGCTTTTTGATGTATTACAGAACTGCAGTTTCCTCTGCTTGGAGCAACAGTGAAGTGGGCAGGGCAGTACGGATTTCTTCTCTTACATCTGCAGGCAGAGTCTGAACATCAGACAGGATGGAATTGTCTCCCTCAATCTATGCAATGGCTACTGCTATAGGTTTCAGGAGTTTCAGGGTGCTTACCACTCTGTCCCAAAATACATCATCCAGGAGGATCCTCTTGATGGGGCTGTCCATATCGGCAGACTGTGATATGGCCGTTTCTTGGAGAGACTCGTTCCCCTCCAGGAAACAAACATGATAACAACACTTGTAACTTGATGAACCTTCACATACCTAACCATTTCCTTGGCTGTCTTGTGGAGTGTATCCATTGTTTTCAGTGCCATGATGTCCTTGAGGAGCAGATTCAATGCATGAGTAGCACAGCATATGGATGTGATGTGAGGGTATGACTCCTCCACTTTAGACCAAGCAGCCTTCATGTTCGCAGCATTGTCAGCAGTGCAAATACCTTCTGTGGTCCAAGGTCATCAGACTGCCTTCAGCTCATCTGCAATGTAGAGACCGGTGTGTCTGTTGAGGTGGACATGATGTACTTAATTATTCCTTGCCTAAGAACATTCAACCACCTATCAGAGATGATTGCAATAGTCTGCTTTCTCTATGATATGCTTGACCTTCACTTGAACTCTGCATCCAGCAAATGAGTAGATAAAGCATGTTTGGTTGGAGGGGTGTCTGCTGGACGAAGAATGTTCAGAAATATCTTCCAATACACATTGCCTGTGAGCATCAGAGGTGAACCAGTTGTACACACAGCTCGAGCAAGACATTCGTCAGCATTTCTCTGACTACGTTCCTCCATTGAGTCAAAACAACTTCTGATTCCAGGAGGACCATGAGTTGTTGCTATCGATAAGGTGTCTGATTCATCCTTTTCACCTCGAATAGAAGTAGAGGGACTTTTGTCAGAGGTTGCTTGTTGTGAGAGCTGAGGGAACTTTATGCACTTGGCCAGATGATTCTGCATCTTTGTTGCGTTCTTCACATATGATTTGGCACAGTATTTGCAAATGTACACAGCTTTTCCTTCTACATTAGCTGCAGTGAAATGTCTCCACACATCAAATAGTGCCCGTTGCATTTTCCTGTAAAGATTTGAAAACAACAAATACAATTCCACGTACAGATAAATATTTAAGCAATTAGATTAAACAACTCGTTTGTAAGATACATGTTTTTAATAAAACATGTATGGAAACAGGTGAATAAACACTCCTCAGCAGGCTCAACCATACTAAAACACAACATGATATTTTAAATAAAACATGTATGGAAACAGGTGAATCAACACTCCTCAGCAGGCTCAACCAAACTAAAACACAACATGGTATTTTAAATAAAACATGTATGGAAACAGGTGAATAAACACTCCTCAGCAGGCTCAACCATACTAAAACACAACATGATATTTTAAATAAAACATGTATGGAAACAGGTGAATCAACACTCCTCAGCAGGCTCAACCAAACTAAAACACAACATGGTATTTTAAATAAAACATGTATGGAAACAGGTGAATTAACACTCCTCAGCAGGCTCAACCAAACTAAAACACAACATGGTATTTTAAATAAAACATGTATGGAAACAGGTGAATTAACACTCCTCAGCAGGCTCAACCAAACTAAAACACAACATGGTATTTTAAATAAAACATGTATGGAAACAGGTGAATCAACACTCAGCAGGCTCAACCATACTAAAACACAACATGGTATTTTAAATAAATCATGTATGGAAACAGGTGAATCAACACTCAGCAGGCTCAACCAAACTAAAACACAACATGGTAATAAAAACAAACGAGCAGAAATTGTTAACAAGTTAGAAATGATTTAAACACACTTTGCTGTCGGCTACTATTTACTAGTTAACAAAAAGTGAAAATGTCTCCACACATCAGATAGTGCCAAATATACAAATTCCATGTACAGATAAATAAACTCAGCAAAAAAAGAAAAGTCTTCTCAATGTCAACTGTGTTTATTTTCAGCAAACTTTAAATGTATAAATATTTGTATGAACATAACATAAGATTTAACAACTGAGACATGAACTGAACAAGTTCCACAGACATGTGACTAACAGAAATGGAATAATGTGTCCCTGAACAAAAGGGGGGTCAAAATCAAAAAGTAACAGTCCGTATCTGGTGTGGCCACCAGCTGCATTAAGTACTGCAGTGCATCTCCTCCTCATGGACTGCACCACATGTGCCAGTTCTTGCTGTGAGATGTTACCCCACTCTTTCAGCTGACAGCATATTATAACTTGTTATAATATGGTCATAACCATGTCGTATGTCCTAATACCCGTCAAGTAAAGTGTTACTGAAATAATACTGCAAAAAATATAGATATAGATAAACTCTCTTGATAAACTGTCTACAGTTTATAATGAGGTATTCTAACTCAGGTGAGCAAAACCTCGAGACTTCCTTAATATGAGATCACGCACCAGCTGTTGTCAACAGAGAGACACACCTCTCCCCCGTTAGTCTTATCCGAGGCTGCCGCTCGGTCCTGACGATGCACAGAAAAGCCAGCGAGATGTATATTATTCTTCCCGTTGTTCATCCACGACTCTGAGAAACAGGATATTACAGTTGTTCAGGTCTCGTTGATAGGATCGTCTCCAACGGAGCTCATCCAGTTTATTCTCCTGTGATTGAATGTTCGCCAATAGAAATGAGGGTAGAGGTAGTTTATTTACTCATGGACGTAGTCTGGTCGTCTGGCCAATGTAGTCTGGTTGTCTGGCCAATGTAGTCTGATCGTCTGGCCAACGTAGTCTGGTCAACGTAGTCTGGTAGTCTGGTCAACGTAGTCTGGTAGTCTGGCCAACGTAGTCTGGTAGTCTGGCCAACGTAGTCTGGTCGTCTGGCCAACGTAGTCTGGTCGTCTGGCCAACGTAGTCTGGTCGTCTGGCCAACGTAGTCTGGTCGTCTGGCCAACGTAGTCTGGTCAACGTAGTCTGGTCGTCTGGCCAACGTAGTCTGGTCAACGTAGTCTGGTAGTCTGGTCAACGTAGTTTGGTAGTCTGGCCAACGTAGTCTGGTAGTCTGGCCAACGTAGTCTGGTAGTCTGGCCAACGTAGTCTGGTAGTCTGGCCAACGTAGTCTGGTAGTCTGGTCAACATAGTCTGGTAGTCTGGCCAACATAGTCTGGTAGTCTGGCCAATGTAGTCTGGTAGTCTGGCCAACGTAGTCTGGTAGTCTGGTCAATGTAGTCTGGTAGTCTGGTCAATGTAGTCTGGTAGTCTGGTCAACGTAGTCTGGTCAACGTAGTCTGGCCAATGTAGTCTGGTCAACGTAGTCTGGCCAACGTAGTGTGGGGATGTAGAGAGGATGGGGAGTAGAGGAGAGTGGGGATGGAGAAGAGAGGGGGGTGTGGAGGTGTTCAGTCCCAGACAGTGGGCTGTTCCCCTTCCCTACATGGTGTGTGTGTGTGTGTGTGTGTGTGTGTGTGTGTGTGTGTGTGTGTGTGTGTGTGAGAGAGAGAGAGAGAGAGTGAGTTGATTGTTAATGGTTGTCAGGCCTTTTTCCTCTGGTGATCCCCAGGAACGGTTCCACTGTGGAATCTTGGATGAGTGATCAACAATGTATTACAGAGCTCCTAACAGCAAAGTATGATTTTCTTCTCCTCCTTTCTCTCTCTCTGTCTCTCTCCTCTCTGTCTCTCTCTCCTCTATCTCTCTGTCCCTCTCTCCTCTCTCTCTCTCTCTCTGTCTCTCTCCTCTCTGTCTCTCTCTCCTCTATCTCTCTGTCCCTCTCTCCTCTCTCTCTCTCTCTCTCTCTCTCTGTCCCTCTCTCTCTCTCTGTCCCTCTCTCTCTCTCTCTCTCTCTCGGTCTCTCTCTCTGTCTCTCTCTCTCTCTCTCTCTCTCTCTGTCTCTCTCCTCTCTGTCTCTCTCCTCTATCTCTCTGTCCCTCTCTCCTCTCTCTCTCTCTCTCTCTCTGTCCCTCTCTCTCTCTCTGTCCCTCTCTCTCTCTCTCTCTGTCTCTCTCTCTCTCTCTCTCTCTGTCTCTCTCCTCTCTGTCTCTCTCTCCTCTATCTCTCTGTCCCTCTCTCCTCTCTCTCTCTCTCTCTCTGTCTCTCTCCTCTCTGTCTCTCTCTCCTCTATCTCTCTGTCCCTCTCTCCTCTCTCTCTCTCTCTCTCTGTCCCTCTCTCTCTCTGTCCCTCTCTCTCTCTCTCTCTGTCCCTCTCTCTCTCTCTCTCTCTCTCTCTCTCTCTCTCTCTCTCTCTCTCTCTCTCGGTCTCTCTCTCTCTCGGTCTCTCTCTCTGTCCCTCTGTCTCTCTCTCTCTCTCTCTCTCTCTCTGTCTCTCTCTCTGTCCCTCTCTCTCTCTCTCTCTCTGTCCCTCTCTCTCTCTCTCTCTCTCTCTCTGTCCCTCTCTCTCTCTGTCCCTCTCTCTCTCTCTGTCCCTCTCTCTCTCTCTCTCTCTCTCTCGGTCTCTCTCTCTCGGTCTCTCTCTCTGTCCCTCTGTCTCTCTCTCTCTCTCTCTCTCTCTCTCTCTCTGTCTCTCTCTCTGTCCCTCTCTCTCTCTCTCTCTCTCTCTCTGTCCCTCTCTCTCTCTCTCTCTCTCTCTGTCTCTCTCTCTCTGTCCCTCTCTCTCTCTCTCTGTCCCTCTCTGTCTCTCTCTCTCTCTCTCTCTGTCCCTCCCTCTCTCTCTCTCTCTCTCTCTCTGTCCCTCCCTCTCTCTCTGTCCCTCTCTCTCAGATCTACATTCCCTGCCGGACAGCGCTGGTTCTGGCCAATGAGGAGCTAGATTACTGTTACTAAGGAAGAGGGGTTGAGGGCTCCTGGTCGTTGGATGTGTCCCGTAATAACCTGATACTACCAGAGGGGAGAGGATGTCGATCAGAAAGACCTACTGTACACACACACACATACACACACACACACACACACATACACACACACACGCACATACACACACGCACACACACACACACACTGAATCATTGTGTTGCATGTTCAGCTAGTCTAGAACTAAATAGTTTGCAGAGGCACCGGCTGACTTTTTCACTGCAGTTTAATAGACCTCGTCTTCCACACACAAAAAGTCAAGGCCATTTTAGTCATATCTGATATTAGTTTTACACAAGTTGACTTCAGCCTTATGAGTAAAAGAAAGGGACACAAAGTCAGATTTTATGTTACAGACTTCCATGTGTTAGTTTATAATACACTTTTCACTGTGTTTTGAACACTGTTTGTGCAGTAGGAACACGATGGGATCTGTCTCAATGGCACCCTATTCCCTTCTAATGGGGATTCCGGTCAACTGTAGAGCGCTATGTAGGGACACAGGGAGCTATTTGTGCCCCTTTTTTTGTTTAGGTGTCTGTTAGTTTACTGTTTTAGAGGGAGGACACAGAAACGCAGCTGTCAAAACAGTGTTTAGGGTAATAATCTGTTACTGTATTGTGAATGTGAATGTCTTAACAGTATATTACGGCAGACTGGGAATTTAAATTAAATATAACTTGTACTGTGATAGATGAATGAGGATGTCTCTTTCTGATTCTTTACCGGTGATAACATCAGAACAGGAAGTACACTATTCATTTAAACTGATATCAGAACAGGAAGTACACTATTCATTTAAACTGATATCAGAACAGGAAGTACACTATTCATTTAAACTGATATCAGAGCAGGAAGTACACTATTAATTTAAACTGATATCAGAACAGGAAGTACATACACTATTCATTTAAACTGATATCAGAACAGGAAGTACACTATTAATTTAAACTGATATCAGAACAGGAAGTACACTATTCATTTAAACTGATATCAGAACAGGAAGTACATACACTATTCATTTAAACTGATATCAGAACAGGAAGTACACTATTCATTTAAACTGATATCAGAACAGGAAGTACACTATTCATTTAAACTGATATCAGAACAGGAAGTACACTATTCATTTAAACTGATATCAGAACAGGAAGTACACTATTCATTTAAACTGATATCAGAACAGGAAGTACACTATTCATTTAAACTGCTATCAGAACAGGAAGTACACTATTCATTTAAACTGATATCAGAACAGGAAGTACACTATTCATTTAAACTGATATCAGAACAGGAAGTACACTATTCATTTAAACTGATATCAGAACAGGAAGTACACTATTCATTTAAACTGATATCAGAACAGGAAGTACACTTCATCTAAACTGATATCAGAGCAGGAAGTACACTATTCATTTAAACTGATATCAGAACAGGAAGTACACTATTCATTTAAACTGCTATCAGAACAGGAAGTACACTATTCATTTAAACTGCTACAGCGTTCAGGTCCTGAAAGATGCAGGTATAAGGGCTGGATTACTTGACAGAGAGAACTTGTTGCGAAGTTCCTCGTGATACATCGGAGAGAGTGTATTTTGTTACAAGATACACCACTGAAGCAGAGAACATTAAAACAATCATTAAAAATAATTGGGGAATCATCCAAAGTGATACGCTACTACGCCAAGTCTTTCCTAAAGCCACCAGTCAGTCATAAGCTTTAAGAGATGTCCTACCCTAAATGACAAATAAGTCCACAGTTATCTTCCGGGTGACTCTCAAAAAACTTGGCTTGACCACAAACCCAAGGGCTCTTTTAAATGTCAATATTACAACCATTGCAGAAATATTGCACAGAAGAAGTATTTTTTTGACACAGCTTCTAAAATGGAGTATTACGTCAAGCATTTCATTAACTGTAACACCACTCATGTCATCTATAGATTGGAATGTCCACAGTGCAAGGTGTTCTACATTGGAATGACCACAGTGCAAGGTGTTCTACATTGGAATGACCACAGTGCAAGGTGTTCTACATTGGAATGACCACAGTGCAAGGTGTTCTACATTGGAATGTCCACAGTGCAAGGTGTTCTACATTGGAATGTCCACAGTGCAAGGTGTTCTACATTGGAATGTCCACAGTGCAAGGTGTTCTACATTGGAATGTCCACAGTGCAAGGTGTTCTACATTGGAATGTCCACAGTGCAAGGTGTTCTACATTGGAACGTCCACAGTGCAAGGTGTTCTACATTGGAATGTCCACAGTGCAAGGTGTTCTACATTGGAACGTCCACAGTGCAAGGTGTTCTACATTGGAATGTCCACAGTGCAAGGTGTTCTACATTGGAATGTCCACAGTGCAAGGTGTTCTACATTGGAATGTCCACAGTGCAAGGTGTTCTACATTGGAATGTCCACAGTGCAAGGTGTTCTACATTGGAATGTCCACAGTGCAAGGTGTTCTACATTGGAATGTCCACAGTGCAAGGTGTTCTACATTGGAATGTCCACAGTGCAAGGTGTTCTACATTGGAATGTCCACAGTGCAAGGTGTTCTACATTGGAATGTCCACAGTGCAAGGTGTTCTACATTGGAATGTCCACAGTGCAAGGTGTTCCACATTGGAATGTCCACAGTGCAAGGTGTTCTACATTGGAATGTCCACAATGCAAGGTGTTCTACATTGGAATGTCCACAGTGCAAGGTGTTCTACATTGGAACGTCCACAGTGCAAGGTGTTCTACATTGGAACGTCCACAGTGCAAGGTGTTCTACATTGGAACGTCCACAGTGCAAGGTGTTCTACATTGGAACGTCCACAGTGCAAGGTGTTCTACATTGGAACGTCCACAGTGCAAGGTGTTCTACATTGGAACGTCCACAGTGCAAGGTGTTCTACATTGGAACGTCCACAGTGCAAGGTGTTCTACATTGGAATGTCCACAGTGCAAGGTGTTCTACATTGGAATGTCCACAGTGCAAGGTGTTCTACATTGGAATGTCCACAGTGCAAGGTGTTCTACATTGGAATGTCCACAGTGCAAGGTGTTCTACATTGGAATGTCCACAGTGCAAGGTGTTCCACATTGGAATGTCCACAGTGCAAGGTGTTCCACATTGGAATGTCCACAGTGCAAGGTGTTCTACATTGGAATGTCCACAGTGCAAGGTGTTCTACATTGGAATGTCCACAGTGCAAGGTGTTCTACATTGGAATGTCCACAGTGCAAGGTGTTCTACATTGGAATGTCCACAGTGCAAGGTGTTCTACATTGGAATGTCCACAGTGCAAGGTGTTCTACATTGGAATGTCCACAGTGCAAGGTGTTCTACATTGGAATGTCCACAGTGCAAGGTGTTCTACATTGGAAGGACAAAGAGACGCCTTCAAGGCCGCTTAGCAGAACACAAGTACACCATACGGGCGATGAAAACTACCCCACGGCAAGGCACTACAAGTCCCTACTTAGCCTGCCCCGAAGGAGGTTATTTCTGAAGAATTCCATAGAAATGTACCTGGCTAAAAGGTGAGCCACTTTCGTCCGGTTTTCCCGAGTTGACCGAAGTTACCTCACTAACTCAAACCTGCTTCGAAGGATCAACCCTCAGGTTGTCTGGGATCTGGGATGATGTGAGGTATTACAGACTTTATTTTATATATTTATTTAACCTTTATTTAACCAGGAAGGGCTCATTGAGATTAAAATCTATTTTTCAAAAGTGTCCTGGCCAAGATAGGCAGCACCAAGTCCTTACAAAAAAAAACAGACAACATGAAAAACTACAAGTAATCTAGTAAAAACCATTGAATTCACAAGAGTATAAAACAGCAAATTAAAAACATTGACAGGTCAGGGAATCAGCCTCAAAATCCTTCATCGGGGATTTAAAAACACCAATCGGGACAAGTTCTTCCAGTTTAAAAGTATTTTGTGAGGCGTTCCAGGACGATGGCGCAGAGGACATAAAAGCCCTTTTACAAAATTCAGTTGGGACATTTGGAACAGTTAGCAGGATAAAGTCCAGCGAACGAAGAGAGTTCCCAACACATTTCTAAACAATAAAAATGCCCAAATAAAAAGGTAATAAATCCAAAATGGCTATGTAAATAAAAATATACCAGTGACTGAGCCTACGAGCGACTAGAGAAGGCCAGCCAACCCTGGTATACAAAGTGCAGTGGTGCGTAAGGGTTTTGCAATTTAAAATAAATCTCAAAGTGCCATGGTAAAGAGTGTCAATTGATCTCAAACACTGAGTGGAAGCATTCATATATAAAATATCCCCATAGTCTAGTAAAGGCATAAATGTAGCTGATACTAGCCTCCTTCTGGTTTCAAAAGAAAAACAGGCCTTATTCCTAAAATAAAATCCTAATTTCAGCTTCAATTTTTTAGTAATTTGTTGAATATGCAATTTAAAAGAGAGGCCGTCATCAATTAAAATTCCAAGATATTTATATGAGGTTACAACCTCAAACTCCTTGCCCTGACAGATAGTAATAGGTGACAGATTCAGAGGTCTATTTCTTGCTTTAGAAAACACCATTAGTTTAGTTTTGTCAGTATTGAGGATAAGCTTCAATTGACACAAGGTATGTTGAACAGCAGTTTGCAAGTTCTGGAAAGCTTTTGTAAGAGACGAGGCACAACAGTAACAACATAAATCGGCAAAAAAATGAAGTTTTTTGGACATTTTTGTCTAAATCATTTATATAAATAGTGAATAAGCGAGGACCGAGCACACCATTAAAGACAGACATAAGCCCATCAAATTGAGTGCACTGAGTTCTATCAGACAGATAGTTATCAAACCATGCAACTGCATGCTCTGAAAGACCTACACTCGACAATCTCTGCCTTAATATTGCATGATCAACTGCATCAAAAGCCTTAGAGAGATCAATAAAAAGTGAGACACAGTGCTGTTTTTTGTCAATGGCTTCAATGATATAATTTAAAACCTTCATGGCTGCTGTAATTGTGCTATGCTTCTTCCTGAAGCCCGATTGGTACATTGATAAAATAGAGTTAGTAAATAAAAACTATTTTAGCTGTTCACTTACAAGGGTTTCAAGTATTTTCACCAGGGGTGACAGATTTGAGATTGGCCTATAATCATTTAAAAGAGTTGGATCTCCCCCTTTTAAAAGTGGTAGGACAAATGCTGATTTCCAGATCTTTGGAATTTCATTACATTCCAGGGTTAAATTGAACAGAGATGTAAGTGGTTCAGCTATGAAATCAGCTGCCAGATTTAAAAAGCAGGGATCCAAAAGATCAGGACCTGCAGGCTTTCTCTGATCTAAGGATTTCAGGGCTTTATGTACCACCTGCACTGAGAATGGCAAAAAGCTAAAGGTTTGACCAGCTCTCACTAGTTCATACACACAGGGTTGTACAGAGACGGATGACACTGAATCAAACAGCCTACCAGATGATACAAAGTGCTCATTGAAACAATTCAGCATTTCAGTTTTGTCATATATAGCAACAGAGACTGGGACAGGGAGAGGTTTAAACTGTCAGTGAAGACTCTTGCCAGCTGGTCAGCGCATGCTCTGAGTACATGTCCTGGTAATCCGTCTGGCCCGTGGTCTTGTGAATGTTAACCTGTTTAAAGGCATAACTCACATTGGCTACAGAGAGCGAGATAACAGTCGTCTGGAACAGCTGGTGCGCTCATGCATGGTTTCAGTGTTGCTTGCCTCTAAGCGTACACTAAGCGTACACAGAAGGAATTTAGCTCGTCTGTTAGAATCTCGTCATCTGGGTTTCCCTTAGTAGTCCGTGATAGTTTGCCACGTTCGTAAGAGTAGGGGTGTTAACCCCGGTGTCCTGGCTAAATTCTCAAGCTGTCCCTCATACCATCACGGTCACCTAGTCATCCCCAGCTTACAATTGTCTAATTCATCCCCCTCCTCCTCTCCCCTGTAACTATTCCCCAGGTCGTTGCTGTAAATGAGAACGTGTTCTCAGTCAACCGACCTAGTAAAATACAAATAAAATAAATATTCCACGAGTGTCAGAACCGGCGTAGATTAAACGCCCTGTTTTGACTGTTTGATGGCTCGTCGGAGATCATAGGGGATTTTCATTACGCGTCCGGATTAGTGTCCTGCTCCTTGATTCTAGCCTGTAGCTCAGTGCGGATGTTAATCCATGGCTTCTGGTTGCCCCCCCCCCCCCCCCCCCCCCCAATCCCTCTTCCTCAAAACCTGTAAATATTGGGCTTGTTGAAGACGACAACGTCATCCCCAGTGACCGTACATACAGTGCCTTCGGAAACTAGTCTGACCCCTTGACTTTTTCCACAATTTGTTACTTTACAGCCTTATTCTAAAAATGATTTTTTTTTTAAACCTCAGCAATCTACACACAATGTCCCATAATGACAAAGCGAAAACAGGTTTTTAGAATAAAACATTTAAAAAAAAACAGACCTTATTTACATAAGTATTCAGGTCCTTTGCTTTAAGACTCGAAATTGAGCTCAGGTGCATCCTGTTTCCCTTTATCATCTTTGAGATGTTTCTACAACTTGATTGGAGTCCACCTGTGGTAAATTCAATTGATTGGACGTGATTTGAAAAGGCACACACCTGCCCATATAAGGTCACACAGTTGACAGTGCATGTCAGAGCTTGTTTCGAGGCCCAGATCTAGGGAAGGGTACCAAAACATGTCTGCAGCATTGAATGTCCCCAAGAACACATTGGCTTCCATCATTCTTAAATGGAAGAAGTTTGGAACCACCAAGACTCTTCCTAGAGTTGGCCTCCCGGTCAAACTGAGTAATCGGGGGAGAAGGGCCTTGGTAAGGGAGGTGACCAAGAACCCAATGGTCACTCTGACAGAGCTCCAGAGTTCCTCTGTGGAGATGGGAGAACCTTCCAGAAGGACAACCATTTCTGCAACAATCCACCAATCAGGCTTTATAGTTGAGTAGCCAGATGGAAGCCACTCCTCAGTAAAAGGCACGACAGCCCGCTTGGAGTTTGCCAAAAGGCAACTAAAGACAACTCTCAGACCATGACAAGATTCTCTCGTCTGATGAAACCAAGATTGAACTCTGGCCTGAATGCCAAGCGTCACGTCTGGAGGAAACCTTGCACCATCCCTATGGTGAAGCATGGTCATGGCAGCATCATGCTGTGATATGTTTTTCAGGGACTGGGAGGCTAGTCAAGAACGAGGCAAATATGAATGAAGGGTTTAGCAAAGTACATAGAGATCCTTGATGAAATTCTGCTCCAGAGCGCTCAGGACCTCAGACTGGGGCGAAGGTTTACCTTCAAACAGGATAACGACTCCAAGCACACAGCCAAGACAATGCATGAGTGGCTTTGCGACAAGTCTCTGAATGTCCTTGAGTGGCCCAGCCAGAACCCGGACTTGAACCCGATTGAACATCTCTGGAGAGACCTGAAAATAGCTGTGCAGCAATGCTACCCATCCAACCTGACAGAGCTTGAGAGCATCTGTAGAGAAGAATGGGAGAAACTCCCCAAATACAGGTGTGACAAACTTGTATCATCATACCCAAGAAGACTCGAGACTGAAATCACTGCCAAAGGTGCTTCAACAAAGTACTGAGTAAAGGGTTTGAATTAGAAAATAGCAAAAATGTATAAAAACCTGTTTTTGCTTTGTCATTATGGGGTATTGTGTGTAGATTAATGAGGGGGGTGGGAACTATTTCATCAATTTTAGGATAAGGCTGTAATGTAACAAAATGTCGAAAAATTCAAGGGGTCTGAATACTTTCCGAAGTCACTGTATGTACTGGGGATGACGTCACTGGGGATGACGTTGTCGTCTTCAACAAGCCCAATATTTACAGTTTTTGAGGAAGAGGGATTGGGGGGAGCAAGTGTTTTAAATTGTGCAGTATTTAGCTATTATAATGTTAGGTTCTTATTTTTCAGAGTAAATAACCCACGGACACTAGAGAAGCTTTAACCAAGTTTATTCATCCCAAAGGTTCTGTACAGCTGAAAACAGACAGCTAAAGATTTCAGACTTCACAGTTTATATACATCCTACTTAAGACACTCCCCTTTCTCTCCAATCTTTACATTTTATTGGCTCCACAGGAAGCCAATAAAGGGGGTAACAGGATTCCAAACATTTATTACTCTCAAGAGAATCTGTCCTCTCCTCCTGACTTCAACCCCTCTTTCATCTAATACCCAGATGTCCATCTGTCTCCCCAGTATCAACACATCGCTCTCCTCTCCTCCTGACTTCAACCCCTCTTTCATCTAATACCCAGATGTCCATCTGTCTCCCCAGTATCAACACATCGCTCTCCTCTCCTCCTGACCTCAACCCCTCCTTCATCTAATACCCAGATGTCCATCTGTCTCCCCAGTATCAACACATCGCTCTCCTCTCCTCCTGACCTCAACCCCTCTTTCATCTAATACCCAGATGTCCATCTGTCTCCCCAGTATCAACACATCGCTCTCCTCTCCTCCTGACCTCAACCCCTCTTTCATCTAATACCCAGATGTCCATCTGTCTCCCCAGTATCAACACATCGCTCTCCTCTCCTCCTGACCTCAACCCCTCTTTCATCTAATACCCAGATGTCCATCTGTCTCCCCAGTATCAACACATCGCTCTCCTCTCCTCCTGACCTCAACCCCTCCTTCATCTAATACCCAGATGTCCATCTGTCTCCCCAGTATCAACACATCGCTCTCCTCTCCTCCTGACTTCAACCCCTCTTTCATCTAATACCCAGATGTCCATCTGTCTCCCCAGTATCAACACATCGCTCTCCTCTCCTCCTGACCTCAACCCCTCTTTCATCTAATACCCAGATGTCCATCTGTCTCCCCAGTATCAACACATCGCTCTCCTCTCCTCCTGACCTCAACCCCTCTTTCATCTAATACCCAGATGTCCATCTGTCTCCCCAGTATCAACACATCGCTCTCCTCTCCTCCTGACCTCAACCCCTCTTTCATCTAATACCCAGATGTCCATCTGTCTCCCCAGTGTCAACACATCGCTCTCCTCTCCTCCTGACTTCAACCCCTCTTTCATCTAATCCACAGATGTCCATCTGTCTCCCCAGTATCAACACATCGCTCTCCTCTCCTCCTGACCTCAACCCCTCTTTCATCTAATACCCAGATGTCCATCTGTCTCCCCAGTATCAACACATCGCTCTCCTCTCCTCCTGACCTCAACCCCTCCTTCATCTAATACCCAGATGTCCATCTGTCTCCCCAGTATCAACACATCGCTCTCCTCTCCTCCTGATCTCAACCCCTCCTTCATCTAATCCACAGATGTCCATCTGTCTCCCCTGTATCAACACATCGCTCTCCTCTCCTCCTGACCTCAACCCCTCCTTCATCTAATCCACAGATGTCCATCTGTCTCCCCAGTATCAACACATCGCTCTCCTCTCCTCGTGACCTCAACCCCTCCATCTAATCCACAGATGTCCATCTGTCTCCCCAGTATCAACAGATCGCTCTCCTCTCCTCCTGATCTCAACCCCTCCTTCATCAAATCCACAGATGTCCATCTGTCTCCCCTGTATCAACCCATCGCTCTCCTCTCCTCCATCAAACTCATTCCAAAGCATTCTGTATTTCTTCTGAGAACCATAAACCTCTAACATAACACCCAGTCTCTTTAATTTCCTATCATTCATTTACTATCTCAATGTTCAAAGTTTAGCCGATTTCAACAATAGTAAGAGTCTGGTAGCGACAGCTGTGGTGTATGTGTGTGTGCGTGCGGTATGTGACCTCATTCTCCGATATCGACTGCCTTGACAGTAAGGTCGTGACCAGCTGGTGGCTGGTGCGTGGGGTCCTTGATGATGCTGCGTGCGGGCCTTCCTCGGGCACAGCTTAAAGTAGATGACCTGGATAGGTGGGAACACAGGCCCAGTGATTTATTGGACTGTCTTCACCATCCGCTGGTTAATGAACCCTTCATAAGGCCTATAGTTTACAGTAGTATAAACCCTTCATAAGGTCTGTAGTTTACAGTAGTATAAACCCTTCATAAGGTCTGTAGTTTACAGTAGTATAAACCCTTCATAAGGCCTGTAGTTTACAGTAGTATAAACCCTTCATAAGGCCTATAGTTTACAGTAGTATAAACCCTTCATAAGGTCTGTAGTTTACAGTAGTATAAACCCTTCATAAGGCCTATAGTTTACAGTAGTATAAACCCTTCATAAGGCCTGTAGTTTACAGTAGTATAAACCCTTCATAAGGTCTGTAGTTTACAGTAGTATAAACCCTTCATAAGGCCTATAGTTTACAGTAGTATAAACCCTTCATAAGGTCTGTAGTTTACAGTAGTATAAACCCCTAGTGTCTATATAAGACACACCCCTATAGTCTATATAAGACACATCCCTAGAATCCATATAGGACACACCCCTAGAGTCTATATAAAACACCCCTATAGTGCACAATTCTGCAGTAACAAACATTGATGGTTTTAACATTAAAAGGGGTTTTAAAACCTACATAATAGGCTGACCACACTGTTCGCGAGCATTGCAAAATAAATTTAGAAATCTATGTTATTCAATTATTACACTCACACTGCTCGCGCATGCCAACGAGCGTCTGCGTTGCCAAGGGCTAAAATAGAAGTCATTTCTATTTCTGACCCAGATCGCGCCACAAGTCCTACCTTTCCCATCTTCTCATTGGTTTATAGAAGCAGGTACCAACGTGCCATCTCCTTATTGGTTATACCCACATGGGTGATTGAAAGATGAACTGTTTTGCCGGTCATCATGGTAATACTATGAAAGTTTAGATGCCAATCACCATATAAGTTCAAAGATGAAAATACCTGGAAGGAGGAGAGATGACAAACGATTTCGGTTGACCGTTTTATGTGTGGATAAATTGTCAGAGTAGAGGACCTTGTGCATTTCAGTTAAAATAAAAACTCTATGTTTATATCCCAGGACAAATTAGCTAGCAACAGCAAGCTAAATAAATAGGACAAATTAGCTAGCAAGTGCAAGCTAACTAGCTAAATTGCCATAAATGTTTAATGCTTTTCGACCTGTCCCCAAATGAATGTAATTGGTTCAGAGTTTGTTTTTGATATTTTAACCTGCGTGTCGTGATCGCGTGTGGGGGGACAAAATACATCTATGCACGAAGCCGGTTTGGGTTCCGTGTTAGTTCCGATCGAATGTGTGTGTCAGCTACTTCTTCAGATAATGTGATGGTTCACTTTTCAGATGACTGATGGCAGCACACCATCAAGCATAGGCCGTAGTGGATCGAAACGTGGTCGTTCCTAAACCCTGTGGGGTCTGAGTACATTCTGACAGTTACTTTTCTGAGTAAAAAGAAGAAACAAGGAACCAGAGAATGACTTGTTTCATTTTTATTTATTGAAAAGATAACAAATTTTAAAAAAGAACCGCTTTCATTTTCTTTGGCATATAAAAATAAAAATGTATTTGATATTTAAATGTACATATTCTATGGAAAAACATCACTACGTTACTCCACGCCCCCACCTGCCACTCTCTTTCTCCCTGATGGAGTGTTGTTTTTTAAGGAATCTTCCTTTGTGGTGTAGTTTTACATTGAGACAACACATAATATTCACTACATTTTAAATCCACAGTTAAATTAACTCATTCCCTTTGCTGTGAAGGCAGGCAATAATGAACTCATTCCCGTTGCTGTGCAGGCAGGTATGAACGAGTGAATCAGCGATCCAAGAATAAAACTCAGGTTAAACGTCAGAATCTTTACACACTAAAAAATGTGTTGTCGCATCAAAGTTTGATCTACAAAACAAAAGCCTTTTTTAACTAGTAATAATATCCCAGATCTAGAACTGAAAATGTCACATTTTACATTCTCCAAATCTAGCATATAACTGAACTCAGAATACTGATAGTTCGATACTTTAATAACTCGAACACAAAATACAGTCAACTAAGTCAACTACATCCAAACTTTAAAGTGCTCTACAGTTCCCCTTGTGACAGATGAAAACATGTCACTGGCCTGAGGCCAGAGCTCCCACAAGATTCGCTTCTGGTTGTCAAAGCTACAGTTAATTTGTCATTTAAATACTTTCTTTGTATTCACTGGGGCACAGCGATACCTGGCTCAGCGGTAACTGGCTCAGCGGTACCTGGCTCAGCGGTACCTGGCTCAGCAGTACCTGGCTCAGGGACAGAGAGGCGCCACAGTACCAGATCCGAAATGCTGGATAGAGGGGCTCAGTGAATGTGGAGTGGAATGTGTGCAGGTGGGTCATTGTGTCAGAGGAAACGCTGTAGAAGGACAGAGTGCCGGCCGGCCAGTCCAGATACACTCCTATTCTGTGGGAGCGGAAGGCGTGGTCAGGTATGGTTGTGGGCTTCTTATTGTACCTGGCAGTGTAAATATCATTATTACAACTAAGAGTCCAAGACTTGTTATTGTATCCAAGCCCACAGTCATGACCCCTTCCTTCCCTTCCTATTCCACTGTATGTTACACCAATATGGACCTCATGCCCCATCCACTCCACCTCCCAGTAACAGCGTCCAGTCAGACCCTCTCTACACAGCACCTGATCCCAGTTCTCAAATCTCTCTGTGTGGTCAGGATACGTCTGCTCCTCTTCCACCCGTGTCACCTTTCTGTTCTCCTCAGACAGAGAGAGGTTTTTGAATGCTGTGTTTGGATCCAGTGTCAATTGACAGGCATCTGACAGAAAGATAATAAAATCATCAATTCAATTTCACCTCAAAATCTGTGAGAGTTAAAAGTCACAAAAACAAAAAAGTATTTCTGAATCCCAGACTTTTGAATGACTAAAACATCACCCATAATATTGAAGAAGTACTTCTTTCTTCTCATGTCAAACTACGAGAAAGTCTGGAAAGACAGACTGAGTGGGCAGGAAGGTCACCTTGACTGGCGGTTCTTTGAAAACGACCCATGTCAAGCAACATGGACTGGCGGTTCTTTGAAAACGACCCATGTCAAGCACCATGGACTGGCGGTTCTTTGAAAACGACCCTTGTCAAGCACCATGGACTGGTGGTTCTTTGAAAACGACCCATGTCAAGCAACATGGACTGGCGGTTCTTTGAAAACGACCCATGTCAAACAACATGGACTGGTGGTTCTTTGAAAACGACCCATGTCAAGCAACATGGACTGGCGGTTCTTTGAAAACGACCCATGTCAAGCAACATGGACTGGCGGTTCTTTGAAAACGACCCATGTCAAGCAACATGGGCTCAGTGAGCAGTGTTGCAGTCAGATTATCTCAAGCAAATGTTCGGATATACAAAGCAACTCAAAACAAGACTTTACAGGATGAGTTCTGGTTACTAGGGGTGGGCCGAGTACTCTGAAAAATCAGAATCCGTAGTTAGCTAGTCATTGTTGTTCAAGCTAATAATAGTTATATTTTATATGGCAGTGGCCTCCCGGGTGGCGCAGTGGCAGCGCTAGCTGTGACACCAGAGACTCTGGGTTCAAACCCAGGCTCTATCACAGCCGGTCGCGACCGGGAGGTCCATGGGGCGATGCACGATTGGCCCAGCGTCGTCCGAGTTAGGGAGGGTTTGGCCAGCAGGGATATCCTTGTCTCATCGCGCACTCGCGACTCCTGTGGCGTGTAGGGTGCAGTGCACACTCACCGGGTCGCTAGGTGTTTCCTCCGACACATTGGTGCGGCTGGCTTCCGGGTTGGATGTGCATTGTGTCAAGAAGCAGTTGTGTTTCAGAGGACGCATGCCTCTCCCGAGTCCGTACGGGAGTTGCAGCCATGAAATTACCATGAAATTGGGGATAACATATTTATTTTTATATATATTTTATATGGCTGTTTGTGTGGCGCTAAGACATTTTGTCAGACGGTTATTGTCATGCAAATAACAGGTCAGTCTCACGGTAATTGACGGTTAATTAACATAAACAAATGTTGTATCTGCAGGCCTCCAAGCTAAATCCATTATTTAATTTTATAGAGACATTACGACAGGAAGAACAGAATATGACTTGGTCTACTGTATGTTATCTGGCTATATGCCATGCCTGTAGACTTGTTCATTTAGCAGACTAGATACTGTATGTTATCTGGCCATAGGCTGTAGACTTGTTCATTTATCAGACTAGATACTGTATGTTATCTGGCCATAGGCTGTAGACTTGTTCATTTATCAGACTAGATACTGTATGTTATCTGGCCATAGGCTGTAGACTTGTTCATTTAGCAGACTAGATACTGTATGTTATCTGACTATAGACTGTAGACTTGTTCATTTATCAGACTAGATACTGTATGTTATCTGACTATAGACTGTAGACTTGTTCATTTAGCAGACTAGATACTGTATGTTATCTGACTATAGACTGTAGACTTGTTCATTTAGCAGACTAGATACTGTATGTTATCTGACTATAGACTGTAGACTTGTTCATTTAGCAGACTAGATACTGTATGTTATCTGACTATAGACTGTAGACTTGTTCATTTAGCAGACTAGATACTGTATGTTATCTGACTATAGACTGTAGACTTGTTCATTTAGCAGACTAGATACTGTATGTTATCTGACTATAGACTGTAGACTTGTTCATTTATCAGACTAGATACTGTATGTTATCTGGCCATAGGCTGTAGACTTGTTCATTTAGCAGACTAGATACTGTATGTTATCTGGCCATAGGCTGTAGACTTGTTCATTTATCAGACTAGATACTGTATGTTATCTGGCCATAGGCTGTAGACTTGTTCATTTAGCAGACTAGATACTGTATGTTATCTGGCCATAGGCTGTAGACTTGTTCATTTAGCAGACTAGATACTGTATGTTATCTGACTATAGACTGTAGACTTGTTCATTTATCAGACTAGATACTGTATGTTATCTGACTATAGACTGTAGACTTGTTCATTTATCAGACTAGATACTGTATGTTATCTGGCTATAGGCTGTAGACTTGTTCATTTAGCTAATAAGATATGTTAAGTCCAGTGCTATTATTTTAAAGTTATATAATTTTATAGTAATGATAACTAAATAATAATAATATCTGAATAAAATGGAAAGTGTAATTATATTCCTCTTGTTTGATGGTTTTCCCATTCCGGAGCGAGTGCTCACCTGAAGTAGATATTTTAAAGAGTAAAATATCATTTGAAAAGGTCATAAAGGGTCAATTTAGAGTTATTTGGCCCTCTAACCTAACCCCTAACCCTAACCCCTAACCCCTAACCCTAACCCCTAACCTTAACCCCTAACCCTAACCCTAACCCCTAACCCTAACCCCTAACCCCTAACCCTAACCCTAACCCCTAACCCTAACCCCTAACCCCCTAACCTGAAGTAGATATTTTAAAGAGTAAAAGATCATTTGAAAAGGTCATAAAGGGTCAATTTAGAGTTATTTGGCCCTCTAACCTAACCCCTAACCCTAACCCCTAACCCTAACCCTAACCCCTAACCCTAACCTTAACCCCTAACCCTAACCCTAACCCCTAACCCCCTAACCTGAAGTAGATATTTTAAAGAGTAAAAGATCATTTGAAAAGGTCATAAAGGGTCAATTTAGAGTTATTTGGCCCTCTACCCCTAACCCTAACCCCTAACCCTAACCCTAACCCTATTTGGCCCTCTACCCTAACCCTAACGCCTAACCCTAACCCCTAACCCTAACCCCTAACCCCTAACTCCTAACACTAACACTAACCCTAACCCCTAACCTTAACCCCTAACCCTAACCCCTAACCCTTAACCCTAACCCCTAACCCTAACCCTAACCCTAACCCCTAACCCTAGTTTGGTATCATTCACAACTAAATATTTGGCCTATTTAGTTGTGAATGATACCAACCTTTAGAATGTGTTAGAAATCAAAACATATTTGGGCTGCATGACGGGACTGTAGACTATTGATGATTTGAGAAAAGTAGCAACAACAACAACAAGCTAGTTCTCTGATTCCTTGTCTTTTTTTATTTGATCTTTATTTAACTAGACAAGTCAGTAAAGAACAAATTCTTATTTTCAATGACGGCCTAGGAACAGTGGGTTATCTGCCTGTTCAGGGGCAGAACGACAGCCTTCCGGTTACTAGTTACTAGTCCAACGCTCTAACCACTAGGCTGCCTGCCGCCCCTCCACTCGAACCACTAGGCTGCCCTGCCACCCCTCCACTCTAACCACTAGACTACCCTGCCACCCCTCCACTCTAACCACTAGGCTACCCTGCCACCCCTCCACTCTAACCACTAGACTACCCTGCCACCCCTCCACTCTAACCACTAGGCTACCTGCCGCCCCTCCACTCTAACCACTAGACTACCCTGCCACCCCTCCACTCTAACCACTAGACTACCCTGCCACCCCTCCACTCTAACCACTAGGCTACCCTGCCACCCCTCCACTCTAACCACTAGACTACCCTGCCACCCCTCCACTCTAACCACTAGGCTACCCTGCCACCCCTCCACTCTAACCACTAGACTACCCTGCCACCCCTCCACTCTAACCACTAGACTACCTTGCCACCCCTCCACTCTAACCACTAGACTACCCTGCCACCCCTCCACTCTAACCACTGTTCTCTCATCAAATTATTCTATTTTAACCAATCTTTATCTTTACTAATATGTCTTTACTAATATGTAAAAATGTGTTTCCATTTAGAATGGCGCATTAATGGGCAGGAACAGGAACAAGAACAGGAAGAGGAACAGAAACAGGAACAGAAACAGGAACAGGAAGAGGAACAGGAAGAGGAACAGGAACAGGAACAGGAACAGGAGGCATGAAGTAGGTTGAAGTAGGCATGAATTCTTGTCATAAGCAGTGTTTAATTTACACCGACTTACATTTCTTAAGTGCTGATTTTAACCAACACTCGGAATTATGATCCACACTGAGAAATCAGAGGAAGAAACACACATTATAGGGGTTTTAGACAAGAGATATCATATTGGATTATATTATTATTTGCACATGCATAAATAATTATCTCAAAAACAACGGTTTTCAAGATACATTCTACTGTAAGTATTGTAAATAAATAAATAAATTATGTACAATTTTATTTTTCTTCCCCTACTATTTTTCATGTCTAAAAAAAAAAGTCTGAATATTTAGTTGTAGAGGAGTTGTAGTGTTTACCTGAGTTTCTCCAGTTTATATTGTGGATCTTCCACGATAGCAGAGAGCAGCTTCACTCCGGAGTCTCCTGGGTGATTGTGGGTAAGGTCCAGCTCTCTTAGGTGGGAGGGGTTTGACCTCAGAGCTGAAGCCAGAGAACCACAGCCTTCCTCTGTGACTAAACAGAATGACAACCTGCAGAATGGATATCAATCATTTCATTCTCAAAATGTGATTTAACCTTTATTTAAACTAGGCAAGTCAGTTAAGAACATATTCTTATTTACAATGACGGCCTAGGAACAGTGGGTTAACTGCCTTGTTCAGGGGAACAGTGGGTTAACTGGTCTAGGAACAGTGGGTTAACTGCCTTGTTCAGGGGCAGAACGACAGATTTTTAGCTTGTCAGCTCAGGGATTTGATCTAGCAACCTTTTGGTTACTAGTCCAACGCTCTAACCACTAGGCTACCTTCCGCCCCTCCACTCTAACCACTAGAGTACCTGCCCCCCCTACACTCTAACCACTAGAGTACCTGCCGCCCCTCCACTCTAACCACTAGGCTACCTGCCACCCCTCCACTCTAACCACTAGGCTACCTTCCGCCCCTCCACTCTAACCACTAGAGTACCTGCCCCCCCTCCACTCTAACCACTAGAGTACCTGCCCCCTCTCCACTCTAACCACTAGAGTACCTGCCCCCCCTCCACTCTAACCACTAGGCTACCTGCCCCCCCTCCACTCTAACCACTAGGCTACCTTCCGCCCCTCCACTCTAACCACTAGAGTACCTGCCCCCCCTCCACTCTAACCACTAGAGTACCTGCCCCCCCTCCTCTCTAACCACTAGAGTACCTGCCGCCCCTCCACTCTAACCACTAGAGTACCTGCCGCCCCTCCACTCTAACCACTAGGCTACCTGCCACCCCTCCACTCTAACCACTAGGCTACCTTCCGCCCCTCCACTCTAACCACTAGGCTACCTGCCTCCCCTCCACTCTAACCACTAGAGTACCTGCCGCCCCACCACTCTAACCACTAGGCTACCTGCCGCCCCTCCACTCTAACCACTAGAGTACCTGCCGCCCCACCACTCTAACCACTAGGCTACCTGCCGCCCCTCCACTCTAACCACTAGAGTACCTGCCCCCCCTCCACTCTAACCACTAGGCTACCTGCCGCCCCTCCACTCTAACCACTAGGCTACCTGCCGCCCCACCACTCTAACCACTAGGCTACCTGCCGCCCCTCCACTCTAACCACTAGAGTACCTGCCGCCCCTCCACTCTAACCACTAGAGTACCTGCCGCCCCACCACTCTAACCACTAGGCTACCTGCCGCCCCTCCACTCTAACCACTAGAGTACCTGCCCCCCCTCCACTCTAACCACTAGGCTACCTGCCGCCCCTCCACTCTAACCACTAGGCTACCTGCCGCCCCTCCACTCTAACCACTAGAGTACCTGCCGCCCCTCCACTCTAACCACTAGAGTACCTGCCCCCCCTCCACTCTAACCACTAGGCTACCTGCCGCCCCTCCACTCTAACCACTAGGCTACCTGCCGCCCCTCCACTCTAACCACTAGAGTACCTGCCGCCCCTCCACTCTAACCACTAGAGTACCTGCCGCCCCTCCACTCTAACCACTAGAGTACCTGCCCCCCCTCCACTCTAACCACTAGGCTACCTGCCGCCCCTCCACTCTAACCACTAGGCTACCTGCCGCCCCTCCACTCTAACCACTAGAGTACCTGCCGCCCCTCCACTCTAACCACTAGAGTACCTGCCGCCCCTCCACTCTAACCACTAGGCTACCTGCCCCCCCTCCACTCTAACCACTAGGCTACCTGCCGCCCCTCCACTCTAACCACTAGAGTACCTGCCGCCCCTCCACTCTAACCACTAGACTACCTGCCTTTTTGAAGTATTACCTGTTATATAATAAGACCCTTTTTTACTCCAAGATCACAAACACAAAGAGGAAAATACTAACCTCAGTGTCTCCAGTTTACAGTTCGGACTCTCCAGTCCAGCAGAGAGCAGCTTCACTCCTGAATCCTGCAGGTCGTTTTCACTCAGGTCCAGTTCTCTCAGCTGGGAGGGGTTTGAACTGAGGACGGAGGCTAACGCTTCACAGCATCTCTCTGTGAGGTTACATCCGTTTAGCCTAGATAATGGCAACCAGTTCAGACATCATTCTTCTTAAAAGGGAATAAATCAGAGTCATTAATGTTCAATAATGGGATGTTTGTTGTTATTATCAATTCTGGGTGTAACCTCATCCCCATGCCAATATTGCTGTCAACTTTAGATTGTAGTAAATAAATTCCTTCATGGAAGCTTCATCTACTTCAAAACAGAATATTATTAATCTAATCGACACTTACAGGACTGTTCTGGAGGCTTTGACCACTGGCATCAGCCTCAGAAGACCTTCCTCTGATCTGGAGTATTTCTTCAGGTCAAACACATCCAGCTCCTCTTCTGAAGTCAGCAACACAAAGACCAGAGCTGACCACTGTGCAGGTGACAGGTTGGCACTAGAGAGACTTCCTGATCTCAGGTAGCTTTGGATCTCCTCCACTAGAGAACGGTCATTCAGCTCATTCAGACAGTGGAACAGATTGATGCACCTCTCTGGAGAGAGATTCTCCCTGATCTTCTCCTTAATGTAATTGATTGTTATCTCATTGGTCTGTGACTTGCTTGCTGTCTGTGTCAGTAGGCCTGGTAGAAAAGTCTGATTGGAGTCCAGCGAGAGACCCAGAAGGAAGCGGAGGAACAGATCCAGGTGACCGTTCTCACTCTGTAAGGCCTTGTCCACTGCACTCTTGTGGAGGTTTGCCTGTAGGTTGTCACCAGACATCTGGTGGTTTCTGGTGGTGGTTCCAGGTTCTGCCATTAGATTTAAACTGTCGTTGTTGAATGTGACAAACACGTACACAGCACCCAGAAACTCCTGGATGCTCAGATGAACAAAGCAGTACAGCTTCTCCTGGTACAGCCCATTCTCCTCTCTGAAGATCTGTGTACACACTCCTGAGTAGACGGACGCTTCTGTGACATCAATGCCACACTCTCTCAGGTCTTTCTCGTAGAATATCAGATTCCCCTTTTCCAGCTGTCTGAAAGCCAGTTCTCCCAGTTTCAGGAGGATCTCCTCATCTGTTTTCATCTGTGAATCTGACTCAGCTTCCTCTGGTCCTTTGGGAAATTTCTGTTTTTTGTGCAGTATGGTAAAGATCAGGAAGTGTTTGTACATTTGAGTCAGAGTCTTGGGCATCTCTCCGCTCTGTGCGTCACCCAACAGCGTCTCTAGGACAGTGGCAGAGATCCAACAGAACACTGGGATGTGGCACATGATGTAGAGGCTCCTTGATGTCTTTATGTGTGAGATGATTATGTTGGCCATGTTCTGCTCGTCGTGGTATCTCTTCTTAAAGTACTCCTCCTTCTGTTGGTCATTGAACCCTCGTATCTCTGTCACCTGGTCAACACACTCAGGAGGGATCTGATTGGCTGCTGCTGGTCGGGAGGTTATCCAGAGGAGAGCAGACGGAAGAAGATTGCCCTTGATGAGGTTTGTCAGCAGCACGTCCACTGACGTTGACTTTGTGACGTCACAACAGTGCTCATTGGTCTTGAATTCAAGAGGAAGTCGACACTCATCCAGACCATCGAAAACAAACAGAACCTTGTACTTGTCAAAGTTGGAGATTCCTGATTCTTTGGTTTCCGTGAAAAAGTGATGAAGAAATTCCATCAAGGTGTATTTATTCCCCTTCATCATGTTCAGATCTCGAAAAGGAAGTGGAAATATCAATTGGATATCATGATTTCCTTTTCCTTCAGCCCAGTCCAGAATGAACTTCTGCACAGAGATAGTTTTCCCAATGCCAGCGACACCCTTTGTCAACACAGTCCTGATTTCTTTGTCTTGTCCAGGTAAAGGTTTAAAGATGTCGTTGCATTTGATTGGCGTCTCTTGCGTTGCTGGTCTCTTGGACGTTACCTCGATCTGTCTCACCTCATGTTCACGATTGACATCTCCACTTCCACCCTCTGTGATGTAAAGCTCTGTGTAGATCTTACTGAGAAGGGTTGGGTTTCCTTGCTTGGCTATTCCCTCAAACACATTCCTAAAGTTCCTCTTCAGATTGTATTTGAGTTTCTGTTGACATGCAACAAGTTCTCCTAGAAGACCTGACAATGCAGATCACCCGTGTTAACATGTCACAACAAAGTCAAAAAGTTTCAATGAAGAATATATTATAAATTATTCTACTAGTTTTTTTTTCTGTGGACATGTAAATTGCTTGTGAATAGCAGGAAAATTGTAGAGGTCTCTCGGTAGGTTAATCATTTGTAGACATTAATGGTCGGTCTTACTGTTCTCCAGTGTGTCAGCGAGCTCCTTCTGGTTCATGTTCCTCAGGATGTGTAGTGTGATCTTCAGAGCCCCGTCTCTGGCACTGCTCTCCTGCTTCTCATCTTCACCATCTACCACTTCCTCAACCTCCCTCTGAACTTCATTCAGTATCCTCTTGAACCTCTTCAACTCACGTTTTACCAAAACAACGACCCGGTCTTCAAGCACCTGAAATGGACAACAAATACAGTATTTATACGAAAACAAACCCAGAACAGTTCACCAAAACGAAATGTACGCTGGTGTGTTATTTGTGGAGTCAATTTTATATGTTTGTATGATAAACCAGCCCACCCTGAATATTGAGTTCAGATCCGTTCGTTGATTCTGGGCAGCCTCAACCTGTAGTTTCTCACATTGGACTCTGTGGACAGAATAAGACAGGTTACAAGTCTTGTTTCCTGGTTATAGGGAGCCATCCATGGGACAACCACTGACGGCCAATTAATTAATCGCCAGCTGATCTATCGTTAAGCGGAAAATGTCATGTTTAATACGTACTTCTTGAGCAGACTAAAAGTGATTTATCTATTTGAAGATCATGCCGTAGAAATTAAATAAATTATTTATTTATTATTTTTCAACACACTTTATATTAACGGAAGAAATCATAGTGTAGAATACATTTTTCCTTTCCAATGGCTAAACTAGATGGCTAAACTAGATGGCTAAACTAGATGGCTAAACTAGATGGCTAAACTAGATGGCTAAACTAGATTAGCATTTCCCTGTTAGTCTACACCTGTTGTTTACCAGGCATTTCACTGTTAGTCTACACCTGTTGTTGTTAGTCTACACCTGTTGTTTACCAAGCATTTCCCTGTTAGTCTACACCTGTTGTTTACCAAGCATTTCCCTGTTAGTCTACACCTGTTGTTTACCAAGCATTTCCCTGTTAGTCTACACCTGTTGTTTACCAAGCATTTCCCTGTTAGTCTACACCTGTTGTTTACCAGGCATTTCCCTGTTAGTCTACACCTGTTGTTTACCAAGCATTTCCCTGTTAGTCTACACCTGTTGTTTACCAAGCATTTCCCTGTTAGTCTACACCTGTTGTTTACCAAGCATTTCCCTGTTAGTCTACACCTGTTGTTTACCAAGCATTTCACTGTTAGTCTACACCTGTTGTTGTTAGTCTACACCTGTTGTTGTTAGTCTACACCTGTTGTTACCAAGCATTTCACTGTTAGTCTACACCTGTTGTTGTTAGTCTACACCTGTTGTTGTTAGTCTACACCTGTTGTTGTTAGTCTACACCTGTTGTTTACCAAGCATTTCCCTGTTAGTCTACACCTGTTGTTTACCAGGCATTTCACTGTTAGTCTACACCTGTTGTTGTTAGTCTACACCTGTTGTTGTTAGTCTACACCTGTTGTTGTTAATCTACACCTGTTGTTGTTAGTCTACACCTGTTGTTGTTAATCTACACCTGTTGTTGTTAGTCTACACCTGTTGTTGTTAATCTACACCTGTTGTTGTTAATCTACACCTGTTGTTGTTAGTCTACACCTGTTGTTGTTAATCTACACCTGTTGTTGTTAATCTACACCTGTTGTTGTTAGTCTACACCTGTTGTTGTTAATCTACACCTGTTGTTGTTAATCTACACCTGTTGTTGTTAGTCTACACCTGTTGTTGTTAATCTACACCTGTTGTTGTTAGTCTACACCTGTTGTTGTTAATCTACACCTGTTGTTGTTAATCTACACCTGTTGTTGTTAATCTACACCTGTTGTTGTTAGTCTACACCTGTTGTTGTTAATCTACACCTGTTGTTGTTAGTCTACACCTGTTGTTGTTAATCTACACCTGTTGTTGTTAATCTACACCTGTTGTTGTTAGTCTACACCTGTTGTTGTTAATCTACACCTGTTGTTGTTAGTCTACACCTGTTGTTGTTAATCTACACCTGTTGTTGTTAATCTACACCTGTTGTTTACCAAGCATTTCCCTGTTAGTCTACACCTGTTGTTTACCAGGCATTTCACTGTTAGTCTACACCTGTTGTTACCAAGCATTTCCCTGTTAGTCTACACCTGTTGTTGTTAATCTACACCTGTTGTTGTTAGTCTACACCTGTTGTTTACCAAGCATTTCCCTGTTAGTCTACACCTGTTGTTTACCAGGCATTTCACTGTTAGTCTACACCTGTTGTTGTTAGTCTACACCTGTTGTTTACCAAGCATTTCCCTGTTAGTCTACACCTGTTGTTTACCAAGCATTTCCCTGTTAGTCTACACCTGTTGTTTACCAGGCATTTCCCTGTTAGTCTACACCTGTTGTTTACCAAGCATTTCCCTGTTAGTCTACACCTGTTGTTTACCAGGCATTTCCCTGTTAGTCTACACCTGTTGTTTACCAAGCATTTCCCTGTTAGTCTACACCTGTTGTTTACCAAGCATTTCCCTGTTAGTCTACACCTGTTGTTTACCAAGCATTTCCCTGTTAGTCTACACCTGTTGTTTACCAAGCATTTCACTGTTAGTCTACACCTGTTGTTGTTAGTCTACACCTGTTGTTGTTAGTCTACACCTGTTGTTACCAAGCATTTCACTGTTAGTCTACACCTGTTGTTGTTAGTCTACACCTGTTGTTTACCAAGCATTTCCCTGTTAGTCTACACCTGTTGTTTACCAGGCATTTCACTGTTAGTCTACACCTGTTGTTGTTAGTCTACACCTGTTGTTGTTAGTCTACACCTGTTGTTACCAAGCATTTCACTGTTAGTCTACACCTGTTGTTGTTAGTCTACACCTGTTGTTGTTAGTCTACACCTGTTGTTACCAAGCATTTCACTGTTAGTCTACACCTGTTGTTGTTAGTCTACACCTGTTGTTACCAAGCATTTCACTGTTAGTCTACACCTGTTGTTTACCAGGCATTTCACTGTTAGTCTACACCTGTTGTTGTTAGTCTACACCTGTTGTTGTTAGTCTACACCTGTTGTTACCAAGCATTTCACTGTTAGTCTACACCTGTTGTTGTTAGTCTACACCTGTTGTTGTTAGTCTACACCTGTTGTTACCAAGCATTTCACTGTTAGTCTACACCTGTTGTTGTTAGTCTACACCTGTTGTTACCAAGCATTTCACTGTTAGTCTACACCTGTTGTTTACCAGGCATTTCACTGTTAGTCTACACCTGTTGTTACCAAGCATTTCACTGTTAGTCTACACCTGTTGTTGTTAGTCTACACCTGTTGTTGTTAGTCTACACCTGTTGTTACCAAGCATTTCACTGTTAGTCTACACCTGTTGTTTACCAAGCATGTGACAAATAACGTTTGATTTATTGATAGATTATAAGCAGAATGCATGTTTCGCTTGAGAAAGTAAACACACCAAACCATTCTGCTCACAGCTCTATAGAAATGTGATCAGATTGTTGTTGTTTATAGAAACGGCCACGGTGTAATGGCCAATAGATCCTAATCCTACAGCAAATTAAGCGTGTTATTGTCACCATAAAAGGTGTGTTAAAAAATAATAATTAGTCGGAGATATAATGCTCATTCACACGCGCAGTGTTTTACGACAGATATGATTTATAACACAAAAACATGACGTGCGCCAAATTTATAAATATCTATATATTTTTTTACGTACGTATTCTTTTCGGAAATATTGTAACATTTACGCAATAGTCATAAATGAGGCCCCTGGAGTTTACTACACAGCACCTGGATTAGAACCGGTCAGTTTACTACACAGCACCTGGATTAGAACCGGTCAGTTTACTACACAGCACCTGGATTAGAACCGGTCAGTGGAGTTTACTACACAGCACCTGGATTAGAACCGGTCAGTGGAGTTTACTACACAGCACCTGGATTAGAACCGGTCAGTGGAGTTTACTACACAGCATCTGGATTAGAACCGGTCAGTTTACTACACAGCACCTGGATTTGAACCGGTCAGTTTAATACACAGCACCTGGATTAGAACCGGTCAGTTTAATACACAGCACCTGGATTAGAACCGGTCAGTGGAGTTTACTACACAGCACCTGGATTAGAACCGGTCAGTGGAGTTTACTACACAGCACCTGGATTAGAACCGGTCAGTTTACTACACAGCACCTGGATTAGAACCGGTCAGTGGAGTTTACTACACAGCACCTGGATTAGAACCGGTCAGTTTACTACACAGCACCTGGATTAGAACCGGTCAGTTTACTACACAGCACCTGGATTAGAACCGGTCAGTGGAGTTTACTACACAGCACCTGGATTAGAACCGGTCAGTTTAATACACAGCACCTGGATTAGAACCGGTCAGTTTACTACACAGCACCTGGATTAGAACCGGTCAGTGGAGTTTACTACACAGCACCTGGATTAGAACCGGTCAGTGGAGTTTACTACACAGCACCTGGATTAGAACCGGTCAGTGGAGTTTACTACACAGCATCTGGATTAGAACCGGTCAGTTTACTACACAGCACCTGGATTTGAACCGGTCAGTTTAATACACAGCACCTGGATTAGAACCGGTCAGTTTAATACACAGCACCTGGATTAGAACCGGTCAGTGGAGTTTACTACACAGCACCTGGATTAGAACCGGTCAGTGGAGTTTACTACACAGCACCTGGATTAGAACCGGTCAGTTTACTACACAGCACCTGGATTAGAACCGGTCAGTTTACTACACAGCACCTGGATTAGAACCGGTCAGTGGAGTTTACTACACAGCACCTGGATTAGAACCGGTCAGTTTAATACACAGCACCTGGATTAGAACCGGTCAGTTTACTACACAGCACCTGGATTAGAACCGGTCAGTGGAGTTTACTACACAGCACCTGGATTAGAACCGGTCAGTTTACTACACAGCACCTGGATTAGAACCGGTCAGTGGAGTTTACTACACAGCACCTGGATTAGAACCGGTCAGTTTAATACACAGCACCTGGATTAGAACCGGTCAGTTTACTACACAGCACCTGGATTAGAACCGGTCAGTGGAGTTTACTACACAGCACCTGGATTAGAACCGGTCAGTTTAATACACAGCACCTGGATTAGAACCGGTCAGTTTACTACACAGCACCGGGATTAGAACCGGTCAGTTTACTACACAGCACCTGGATTAGAACCGGTCAGTTTACTACACAGCACCTGGATTAGAACCGGTCAGTGGAGTTTACTACACAGCACCTGGATTAGAACCGGTCAGTTTACTAAACAGCACCTGGATTAGAACCGGTCAGTGGAGGTTACTACACAGCACCTGGATTAGAACCGGTCAGTGGAGGTTACTAAACAGCACCTGGATTAGAACTGGTCAGTTTAATACACAGCACCTGGATTAGAACCAGTCAGTGGAGTTTACTACACAGCACCTGGATTAGAACTGGTCAGTTTAATACACAGCACCTGGATTAGAACCGGTCAGTGGAGGTTACTAAACAGCACCTGGATTAGAACTGGTCAGTTTACTAAACAGCACCTGGATTAGAACCGGTCAGTGGAGTTTACTAACCAGCACCTGGATTAGAACCGGTCAGTTTAATACACAGCACCTGGATTAGAACCGGTCAGTTTACTACACAGCACCTGGATTAGAACCGGTCAGTGGAGTTTACTAAACAACACCTGGATTAGAACCGGTCAGTGGAGTTTACTAAACAGCACCTGGATTAGAACCGGTCAGTTTAATACACAGCACCTGGATTAGAACCGGTCAGTGGAGTTTACTAAACAACACCTGGATTAGAACCGGTCAGTGGAGTTTACTACACAGCACCTGGATTAGAACCGGTCAGTGGAGTTTACTACACAGCACCTGGATTAGAACCGGTCAGTTTACTAAACAGCACCTGGATAAGAACCGGTCAGTTTAATACACAGCACCTGGATTAGAACCGGTCAGTTTACTAAACAGCACCTGGATTAGAACCGGTCAGTGGAGGTTACTAAACAGCACCTGGATTAGAACCGGTCAGTTTAATACACAGCACCTGGATTAGAACCGGTCAGTTTACTAAACAGCACCTGGATTAGAACCGGTCAGTGGAGGTTACTAAACAGCACCTGGATTAGAACCGGTCAGTTTACTAAACAGCACCTGGATTAGAACCGGTCAGTGGAGGTTACTAAACAGCACCTGGATTAGAACCGGTCAGTTTACTACACAGCACCTGGATTAGAACCGGTCAGTTTACTACACAGCACCTGGATTAGAACCGGTCAGTGGAGTTTACTACACAGCACCTGGATTAGAACCGGTCAGTTTAATACACAGCACCTGGATTAGAACCGGTCAGTTTACTACACAGCACCTGGATTAGAACCGGTCAGTAGAGTTTACTACACAGCACCTGGATTAGAACCGGTCAGTTTACTACACAGCACCTGGATTAGAACCGGTCAGTGGAGTTTACTACACAGCACCTGGATTAGAACCGGTCAGTTTAATACACAGCACCTGGATTAGAACCGGTCAGTTTACTACACAGCACCTGGATTAGAACCGGTCAGTGGAGTTTACTACACAGCACCTGGATTAGAACCGGTCAGTTTAATACACAGCACCTGGATTAGAACCGGTCAGTTTACTACACAGCACCGGGATTAGAACCGGTCAGTTTACTACACAGCACCTGGATTAGAACCGGTCAGTTTACTAAACAGCACCTGGATTAGAACCGGTCAGTTTACTACACAGCACCTGGATTAGAACCGGTCAGTTTACTACACAGCACCTGGATTAGAACCGGTCAGTGGAGTTTACTACACAGCACCTGGATTAGAACCGGTCAGTTTACTAAACAGCACCTGGATTAGAACCGGTCAGTGGAGGTTACTACACAGCACCTGGATTAGAACCGGTCAGTGGAGGTTACTAAACAGCACCTGGATTAGAACTGGTCAGTTTAATACACAGCACCTGGATTAGAACCAGTCAGTGGAGTTTACTACACAGCACCTGGATTAGAACTGGTCAGTTTAATACACAGCACCTGGATTAGAACCGGTCAGTGGAGGTTACTAAACAGCACCTGGATTAGAACCGGTCAGTTTACTAAACAGCACCTGGATTAGAACCGGTCAGTGGAGTTTACTAACCAGCACCTGGATTAGAACCGGTCAGTTTAATACACAGCACCTGGATTAGAACCGGTCAGTTTACTACACAGCACCTGGATTAGAACCGGTCAGTGGAGTTTACTAAACAACACCTGGATTAGAACCGGTCAGTGGAGTTTACTAAACAGCACCTGGATTAGAACCGGTCAGTTTAATACACAGCACCTGGATTAGAACCGGTCAGTGGAGTTTACTAAACAACACCTGGATTAGAACCGGTCAGTGGAGTTTACTACACAGCACCTGGATTAGAACCGGTCAGTGGAGTTTACTACACAGCACCTGGATTAGAACCGGTCAGTTTACTAAACAGCACCTGGATAAGAACCGGTCAGTTTAATACACAGCACCTGGATTAGAACCGGTCAGTTTACTAAACAGCACCTGGATTAGAACCGGTCAGTGGAGGTTACTAAACAGCACCTGGATTAGAACCGGTCAGTTTAATACACAGCACCTGGATTAGAACCGGTCAGTTTACTAAACAGCACCTGGATTAGAACCGGTCAGTGGAGGTTACTAAACAGCACCTGGATTAGAACCGGTCAGTTTACTAAACAGCACCTGGATTAGAACCGGTCAGTGGAGGTTACTAAACAGCACCTGGATTAGAACCGGTCAGTTTAATACACAGCACCTGGATTAGAACCGGTCAGTTTACTAAACAGCACCTGGATTAGAACCGGTCAGTGGAGGTTACTAAACAGCACCTGGATTAGAACCGGTCAGTTTACTAAACAGCACCTGGATTGGTGGGTTTAGCCTCAAAAAGAAGGATGTGATTAAACATTTTAGAAAAAGGTTCCGGGACATTATCCTCGTAAGGGGGAGGGTGCCGTAGTATTGAAAACCGCGGTGGTTAATCATTTTGACCCTTATCTTTTTGAGAGAAAAAATATGATTAAATTTGTTTGTTTTTAAAGATTACTTTTATTAGTATAAAATTATATAATTTTCCAAAGTTTTTTTTGTGTACAATATAGCTCAGTATTTGTTTGATATATTTTATGCACTCTTTATCAAATTAGCCAATCATTTCTACACTTGGCGCCTCTGGAAAGTACCATGCTCAAGGACACAACGGAATGTGGCATCTACAATTTTATACCAGCAACCTTCCAGTTTCCAGCTCACTTTAGGCTAGATTTTTACTGTCAGACACGGGATTCAAACTAACAATCGTCCAGTTGCTAGCTTGCCTCTCTAACCGCTAGGTTACCTGAACCCCCTGCTAACATTGTTGCCCCGGAAACACATACAGATACAGCTTACTTTGGTTCTGTTATTACAGGTGCATCCACTGACTGGTCACTCTTCATGGACAGACAGCTGGGTACAGGGGAGACTGGTCTCTCCGGTCCAAAAAATACAGGTACATCCATAGACCAGTCACTCTTCATGGACAGACAGCTGGGTACAGGGGAGACTGGTCTCTCCGGTCCGAAAAATACAGGTACATCCACTGACTGGTCACTCTTCATGGACAGACAGCTGGGTACAGGGGAGACTGGTCTCTCCGGTCCGAAAAATACAGGTACATCCATAGAAAAGTCACTCTTCATGGACAGACAGCTGGGTACAGGGGAGACTGGTCTCTTCTGATGGAGCCTTTTAGATAAACCCAGACCAGAACATTCAGGCCCACAGGGATGTAGAATACTGAGTCTATGATTCAATATCTAGACTATCGATAGAGAAACTAGTTCAGTGGGAAAATCTCAGGAGGATCAATTAACTCATTCATGCTCTTACCTGTCTTTGTCTCTTAAGTTGTAAGTTGAATCCATAGACGCAACAGGCACAAGAGAGACGTTCATTTAATGACTATATAATTATGGATGAAATCTCAAGTTATTAAAGAATAGCATTAGAAGCATTAAACTTTTTTTTTTTAAGTATCAACTGTACACAAGCGAACTCTTGTCTCGTCGTTGTTTTTTGCACTCACCTTTCGGCCTCTTTTACAGCGTCACGGTCCTCAAAGATACGCCTGTTTGCGTCAGCGGCCGCCTCGTTCACCTCTGAGAGACTCATTTTAGGAGGTAGTGCTGTTTTACTGTGGGACAAGTACAAGTACAACATTCCAAAAACAGAAAGATTTGACTATTTTAAAGTCCTGAACGTCACTTTGAGCGCAATGCTGTTTTCTTTGTGTTGTCAGTGTAAAGGTCATAGGTACATACTTCATTAACCTTGGCCACAAAATGACATCCTGGTCTTCTCTCTTTTGAGTACAACCTGATAACAAACCAGTTCCATAAAGGAAATGATCACTTGATATCTCTCAAACCATATCAGAGAAAGTTGAAGGTAACAGGAATGTGACTGGAGTGGGGGAGGGGGTGGGGGCTAGGTACAACACCTAAACCGTTACAAATTCCTCCGATTATTTAAACATCAATATTTAATAATTATTATTATTCGCACAAAGTGAATTTACATCAGTTTTAAAAAGAAATATATATATTTATATACATATCAAATTAGAACTCAGTGCCTGTAAATATAATTCGATTTCTATGGATACACTGTTAACGCGTGTAAATACTCTGTCCTGTACCAACTGTCCACAGCCATCCTAACATTCACCTATATGTAAGTGGCTATAAGAAAGGATAGAGGAGGCCATGAAAAATAGACGAGTAAACACTGATACAGACAGAACGCTTGAGAGCTGTAGTATAGTGGACTGGTCCATATCTGTGTGAGGTTTACTGAAATGGCACAGCGCGGGCTCAAATTCATCATAACAATCCTTTTGTGAATAAATAAGGCTTTTACCCCTTCCTTTACAAATAATCTTTCAAACGGAGGGTTTCCGTGACCTTATATTAAGGATTATTGGTCTTATACTGTTCAAATGTATTGTGAAGTTAGGAGTAATTGTTCAATTAAAATGTAAAATGTAGCGTCGGCTCGCTCTGTCCACACGGTCATAACACTCACCGGCCCCAGACGCTTAGTTTGGTACGACTTGTGTCCATAATTATATAACAAACACACGCACATTTAAACATGTTATTGTATTTTGACCTTTTTATAGGTCTGGGAGGGGCTGATGTCAATTCCTACAAAATAAATCGATATTTTGGGATTCTCCCGGAACAGCTGATTAAAACGGTATCTTCCCTCTACCTCACACGGAACTCCGTGTATAGCTGTTGACCTTTACAGCACCTTCTATGAGGCAATACATCTTTTCCAGGAACTGTTACGACACCGTCATGTAATACCGTATATATCCACGATCCTCGCCGTGAACCACGTTACAAGTACCACCAAGTGGTCTTTATCTATTGGCGCGATGCGTCGGAGGTCTGGTATCGACAATAGTATCATGTACAACAAACCAGTCAGACTTGTAGTGTGTTTTATTTGAGAGGTTTAAAAACAGCCTCTAGCCTGCCCATTCATGTTTTTGTTAGCTCAAGAGGTTTTAAAGTGTTACCTTCAGTAAAAGTGTCCCAACAGTTGTTCCAACGGATATCCCAGTAGTTGAGCGGTAAGTACATCTTTACGTTAGAACCTGTGTCGTGAAGCATAAACACCCTCATGGAATGTGACTGGCAACGATTTACATCACATGACAGGTGATCTTCTAAGGCCATAAGTCAACCTTATCCATGAAAATGTTTGACTGATGAGCGCATGTTGGTTCTGCTGTAAATGAAACTGAAAATGTTCATTGTCAACCGTATATTTCAATAACCAGGTTATTATTGAAAAATATAGAATAAAACAAATTATTTGTTGAATTATTATTGAATAACTTACCTGATTGAACACAAGATAGATTGCTAGAGAGAGAAAAAAGGACAAGATGGAATCTGTTTACTACTGACTTAAAGAGAACAGAGCATACTTCCTCGAGGGTCGGGTAACTAGTCCGACCAGTGGTGTGGTGACTTACAGTCAGTCATGTGACGTCATGACTGTAACGGGGGTCAAGGGGCACATGACTGTAGTGTAGTGACTTACTTCATAACACCATATGAAGTAAGAGCCAATAACTGTCAATCATTAGCATGTTCTGTCACAGACAGGCATTCTGAACACAAAATAATATTTTAAATTATTCATAATATGTCATTCTATTTAATAAACCCCGCAGTGTTACTATCATAGAATTGGTTACTATTATGACTGAGGCATCGGAACAAACTCAATGGAGTCGACATCCTGAAAAGCTAGGTTTATTTACAGCAACAACTACTGTACATGGACTACAGCACTTATGACAGACAGGATATAGAATTAACCTTTACAGAGGGGGCCACACACACACACACACAATATGGAAATAGAACAAGATAAACAAACAGAGGTCTAGGGAGCTACTTTAATAAAGTAGGAAATATTCTGTTTATACTCAAGTTTAGGATGTGCATATCACCTATTCTTTAATGTTTATTTCAAATCCAGACTTGAACCAAGACAAGGCCCTGGTTGGTGAAGCATGGGGACAGGCCCTGGTTGGTGGAGCATGGGGACAGGCCCTGGTTGGTGAAGCATGGGGACAGGCCCTGGTTGGTGAAGCATGGGGACAGGCCCTGGTTGGTGAAGCATGGGGACAGGCCCTGGTTAGTGAAGCATGGGGACAGGCCCTGGTTGGTGAAGCATGGGGACAGGCCCTGGTTGGTGAAGCATGGGGACAGGCCCTGGTTGGTGGAGCATGGGGACAGGCCCTGGTTGGTGAAGCATGAAGACAGGTCCTGGTTGGTGGAGCATGGGGACAGGACCTGGTTGGTGAAGCATGGGGACAGGCCCTGGTTGGTGAAGCATGGGGACAGGCACTGGTTGGTGAAGCATGGGGACAGGCCCTGGTTGGTGGAGCATGGGGACAGGCCCTGGTTGGTGAAGCATGAAGACAGGCCCTGGTTGGTGGAGCATGAAGACAGGCCCTGGTTGGTGGAGCATGGGGACAGGCCCTGGTTGGTGAAGCGTGGGGACAGGCCCTGGTTGGTGAAGCGTGGGGACAGGCCCTGGTTGGTGAAGCGTGGGGACAGGCCCTGGTTGGTGGAGCGTGGGGACAGGCCCTGGTTGGTGAAGCATGGGGACAGGCCCTGGTTGGTGAAGCATGGGGACAGGCCCTGGTTGGTGAAGCATGGGGACAGGCCCTGGTTGGTGAAGCATGGGGACAGGCCCTGGTTGGTGAAGCATGGGGACAGGCCCTGGTTGGTGAAGCATGAAGACAGGTCCTGGTTGGTGGAGCATGGGGACAGGCCCTGGTTGGTGAAGCATGGGGACAGGCCCTGGTTGGTGGAGCATGGGGACAGGCCCTGGTTGGTGGAGCATGAAGACAGGCCCTGATTGGTGGAGCATGAAGACAGGCCCTGGTTGGTGGAGCATGGGGACAGGGCCTGGTTGGTGGAGCATGAAGACAGGCCCTGATTGGTGGAGCATGAAGACAGGCCCTGGTTGGTGGAGCATGGGGACAGGGCCTGGTTGGTGCAGCATGAAGACAGGCCCTGATTGGTGGAGTATGAAGACAGGCCCTGGTTGGTGGAGCATGGGGACAGGCCCTGGTTGGTGGAGCATGAAGACAAGGCCTGGTTGGTGGAGCATGGGGACAGGGCCTGGTTGGTGGAGCATGGGGACAGGGCCTGGTTGGTGCAGCATGAAGACAGGCCCTGGTTGGTGGAGCATGGGGACAGGGCCTGGTTGGTGGAGCATGAAGACAGGCCCTGATTGGTGGAGCATGAAGACAGGCCCTGGTTGGTGCAGCATGGGGACAAGGCCCTGATTGGTGCAGCATGAAGACAAGGCTTGTTTGGTGCAACATGGGGACAGGCCCTGGTTGGTGGAGCATGGGGACAGGGCCTGGTTGGTGGAGCATGAAGACAGGCCCTGATTGGTGGAGCATGGGGACAAGGCCTGGTTGGTGGAGCATGGGGACAGGCCCTGGTTGGTGGAGCATGGGGACAGGCCCTGGTTGGTGGAGCATGAAGACAGGCCCTGATTGGTGGAGCATGGGGACAAGGCCTGGTTGGTGGAGCATGGGGACAGGCCCTGGTTGGTGGAGCATGGGGACAGGGCCTGGTTGGTGCAGCATGAAGACAGGTCCTGATTGGTGCAGCATGAAGACAAGGCCTGGTTGGTGGGGCATGGGGACAGGCCCTGGTTGGTGGAGCATGGGGACAGGCCCTGGTTGGTGGAGCATGAAGACAAGGCCTGGTTGGTGGAGCATGGGGACAGGCCCTGGTTGGTGCAGCATGGGGACAGGCCCTGGTTGGTGCAGCATGAAGACAGGCCCTGGTTGGTGGAGCATGGGGACAGGACATCAACAGAGCTTGGTGTTTATTACCAGAGGTCAGGACATCAACAGAGCTGGGTGTTTATTACCAGAGGTCAGGACATCAACAGAGCTTGGTGTTTATTACCAGAGGTCAGGACATCAACAGAGCTGGGTGTTTATTACCAGAGGTCAGGACATCAACAGAGCTTGGTGTTTATTACCAGAGGTCAAGACATCAACGGAGCTTGGTGTTTATTACCAGAGGTCAGGACATCAACAGAGCTGGGTGTTTATTACCAGAGGTCAGGACATCAACAGAGCTTGGTGTTTATTACCAGAGGTCAGAACATCAACAGAGCTTGGTGTTTATTACCAGAGGTCAGAACATCAACAGAGCTTGGTGTTTATCACCAGAGGTCAGGACATCAACAGAGGTCAGGACATCAACAGAGCTTGGTGTTTATTACCAGAGGTCAGGACATCAACAGAGCTGGGTGTTTATTACCAGAGGTCAGGACATCAACAGAGCTTGGTGTTTATTACCAGAGGTCAGAACATCAACAGAGCTTGGTGTTTATTACCAGAGGTCAGAACATCAACAGAGCTTGGTGTTTATCACCAGAGGTCAGGACATCAACAGAGGTCAGGACATCAACAGAGCTGGGTGTTTATTACCAGAGGTCAGGACATCAACAGAGCTTGGTGTTTATTACCAGAGGTCAGAACATCAACAGAGCTTGGTGTTTATTACCAGAGGTCAGGACATCAACAGAGCTTGGTGTTTATTACCAGAGGTCAGGACATCAACAGAGCTGGGTGTTTATTACCAGAGGTCAGGACATCAACAGAGCTTGGTGTTTATTACCAGAGGTCAGGACATCAACAGAGCTGGGTGTTTATTACCAGAGGTCAGGACATCAACAGAGCTGGGTGTTTATTACCAGAGGTCAGGACATCAACAGAGCTTGGTGTTTATTACCAGAGGTCAGGACATCAACAGAGCTGGGTGTTTATTACCAGAGGTCAGGACATCAACAGAGCTTGGTGTTTATTACCAGAGGTCAGGACATCAACAGAGCTTGGTGTTTATTACCAGAGGTCAGGACATCAACAGAGGTCAGGACATCAACAGAGCTTGGCGTTTATTACCAGAGGTCAGGACATCAACAGAGCTGGGTGTTTATTACCAGAGGTCAGGACAACAGAGCTTGGTGTTTATTAGATGTATTATAGGTCATCAGATGACCTAATGTTGGAGAAATACCCCACAATGGTGCAGATCATGAATACTCCCATTTGCCTTGGTAAAATGTATTTAGTAACATAAAGCAAATCACATTTTCACCAACTCTGGGCAGAGTGAGTGTGCACGTTTGAGGCAGCCCGATTCTGATATTTATTTCACCATTTTTATAATTTAACCTTTATTTAACTAGGCAAGTCAGTTGAGAACAAATTCTAATTTTCAATGAAGGTCTAGCAACAGTGGGTTAAACTGCCTTGTTCTCGGGGGAACAGTGGGTTAAACTGCCTTGTTCTCAGGGGAACAGTGGGTTAAACTGCCTTGTTCTCGGGGGAACAGTGGGTTAACTGCCTTGTTCTCAGGGGAACAGTGGGTTAAACTGCCTTGTTCAGGGGCAGAACAACAGATTCTTACCTTGTCAACTCAGGGATTCAATCTTGCAACCTTTCAGTTACTGGCCCAGATGCTCTAACCACTAGGCTACCTGCCTCCTCTCCACTCTAACGACTAGGCTACCTGCAGCCCCAGATGCTCTAACCACTAGGCTACGCTGTAGCCCCATATTGGTTTATGATATTTAATTCACCATTATTGGTCTTTTGACCAATTAACATCAGCTCTTTCTCAGAGCCGATCTAAATTAGTCAAAAAGACCAATAATGGTTTAATAAAATATTAGAATTGGGCTGCCTGTGTAAATGAAGCCTATGAACTAGACAGACCCAACAGACACGGGAACAGTAGGACATTTGAAATGCGCCAATGAAAACCAGAGGCTGTATGTATCTGAGGCGGAGCGCTGCTCTAGGATCAGTGTTTCCTTATAGATCGTAGTGAATAAAATATCCAATATCTGGACAGGAAGGTCAGCATTCCCTCCTCTCAGACACGTGGTTCACACAGCTACAAATCTTATTCCAAAGCTATTTTTTTATTCAAAACAAAAAACATTGTACACAAAAATCAGCCAACTTAAAATAGAAACCCTTCCTCCTACATCCTCATCCAATCAGAGGGTCGAGGTGGAGAACGGTTCGTGTGACACCAGTCAACAGAATGAAGTTGACTCTAGATACCGATCTAGGATCAGTTACATTCAACCCTTTCAAATTAGGGCGACAACCAATAAGCTGATCTGGGATCAGTGAAGCAGAGAAATCATGGCACAGGGGGTAAAACACGAGAAGACGAGAGGCGAGGAGGACAGCTGACAGTTTTAAATAAAAAGACAAGTGTCCGTTGGACATTCGTCTATATCGGACAATAAAGTCGTCTTCTTCGTGCGGATTAATCTGATCGTCATGAGGAGGACGGGAGAGAGCGAGAGGGGTCATGCTATGAGACAAAACACCGTGTTAGAAGTTTTCAGTTCAGGTGACGAGGGAAGGTGATGGTTTATGGTTAAATTAGTTCTGGTGTAGAAAGTAGCAATACTCCCATCTGGGGACTGTAGAGAGAAACTACATCTCCCAGAATTCCTCTGTAGAGCACTTCCAGATGAGGAAGTGTGTGATGATCTGTAGTCCTCCTGATCTAACAGACCTGCTCTTAGTCTCCTAGTCCTCCCGACACATTTTCACACATGTACAATATTCACAATATATACACACACACACACCTCCAGCTCTCACTCTCAGACACACACTAAAGTCCATTATGATAAACCTTGCAGTTTGACCCAACAACAGGGTTCAGATGTCCTCACACACACACACACACACACACACACACACAGAGGTGCAGTGATGTCACTTGGAGTCCAGTAGAGGTGTGATGTCCTTGATGCCGTGTTCCGTTGCCACGGTGATGAGGTGATCCAGAGCGTTGAGCCGAGCTAAGAGCTTCACCACCTCCTTGATCTGCTCCCTAGAGAAGGAGAGACAGTTATAACTAGTCTATTAAACATCTAGAAACTCACTGCTAGCCTGCACTAGTGTAGGGAGCTGGGCGCTAGTGTAGGGAGCTGGGCCCTAGTGTAGGGAGCTGGGCGCTAGTGTAGGGAGCTGGGCGCTAGTGTAGGGAGCTGGGCGCTAGTGTAGGGAGCTGGGCGCTAGTGTAGGGAGCTGGGCGCTAGTGTAGGGAGCTGGGCGCTAGTGTAGGGAGCTGGGCGCTAGTGTAGGGAGCTGGGCGCTAGTGTAGGGAGCTGGGCGCTAGTGTAGGGAGCTGGGCGCTAGTGTAGGGAGCTGGGCGCTAGTGTAGGGAGCTGGGAGCTAGTGTAGGGAGCTGGCCCGTGGTGTAGGGAGCTGGGCGCTAGTGTAGGGAGCTGGGCGCTAGTGTAGGGAGCTGGGCGCTAGTGTAGGGAGCTGGGCGCTAGTGTAGGGAGCTGGGAGCTAGTGTAGGGAGCTGGCCCGTGGTGTAGGGAGCTGGGCACTAGTGTAGGGAGCTGGCCCGTGGTGTAGGGAGCTGGGCACTAGTGTAGGGAGCTGGCCCGTGGTATAGGGAGCTGGGCGCTAGTGTAGGGAGCTGGCCCGTGGTGTAGGGAGCTGGGCGCTAGTGTAGGGAGCTGGCCCGTGGTGTAGGGAGCTGGGCGCTAGTGTAGGGAGCTGGCCCGTGGTGTAGGGAGCTGGGCACTAGTGTAGGGAGCTGGGCACTAGTGTAGGGAGCTGGGCGCTAGTGTAGGGAGCTGGGCGCTAGTGTAGGGAGCTGGCCCGTGGTGTAGGGAGCTGGCCCGTGGTGTAGGGAGCTGGCCCGTGGTGTAGGGAGCTGGCCCGTGGTGTAGGGAGCTGGCCCGTGGTGTAGGGAGCTGGCCCGTGGTGTAGGGAGCTGGCCCGTGGTGTAGGGAGCTGGCCCGTGGTGTAGGGAGCTGGCCCGTGGTGTAGGGAGCTGGCCCGTGGTGTAGGGAGCTGGCCCGTGGTGTAGGGAGCTGGCCCGTGGTGTAGGGAGCTGGCCCGTGGTGTAGGGAGCTGGCCCGTGGTGTAGGGAGCTGGCCCGTGGTGTAGGGAGCTGGCCCGTGGTGTAGGGAGCTGGCCCGTGGTGTAGGGAGCTGGCCCGTGGTGTAGGGAGCTGGCCCGTGGTGTAGGGAGCTGGCCCGTGGTGTAGGGCGCTAGTGTAGGGAGCTGGCCCGTGGTGTAGGGCGCTAGTGTAGGGAGCTGGCCCGTGGTGTAGGGCGCTAGTGTAGGGAGCTGGCCCGTGGTGTAGGGCGCTAGTGTAGGGAGCTGGCCCGTGGTGTAGGGCGCTAGTGTAGGGAGCTGGCCCGTGGTGTAGGGCGCTAGTGTAGGGAGCTGGCCCGTGGTGTAGGGCGCTAGTGTAGGGAGCGGGCCCGTGGTGTAGGGCGCTAGTGTAGGGAGCTGGCCCGTGGTGTAGGGCGCTAGTGTAGGGAGCTGGCCCGTGGTGTAGGGCGCTAGTGTAAGGAGCTGGCCCGTGGTGTAGGGCGCTAGTGTAGGGAGCTGGCCCGTGGTGTAGGGCGCTAGTGTAGGGAGCTGGCCCGTGGTGTAGGGCGCTAGTGTAGGGAGCTGGCCCGTGGTGTAGGGCTCTAGTGTAGGGAGCTGGCCCGTGGTGTAGGGCTCTAGTGTAGGGAGCTGACCCGTGGTGTAGGGCTCTAGTGTAGGGAGCTGACCCGTGGTGTAGGGCGCTAGTGTAGGGAGCTGGCCCGTGGTGTAGGGCTCTAGTGTAGGGAGCTGACCCGTGGTGTAGGGCTCTAGTGTAGGGAGCTGGCCCGTGGTGTAGGGCTCTAGTGTAGGGAGCTGACCCGTGGTGTAGGGCTCTAGTGTAGGGAGCTGACCCGTGGTGTAGGGCTCTAGTGTAGGGAGCTGGCCCGTGGTGTAGGGCGCTAGTGTAGGGAGCTGGCCCGTGGTGTAGGGCGCTAGTGTAGGGAGCTGGCCCGTGGTGTAGGGCGCTAGTGTAGGGAGCTGGCCCGTGGTGTAGGGCACTAGTGTAGGGAGCTGGCCCGTGGTGTAGGGCGCTAGTGTAGGGAGCTGACCCGTGGTGTAGGGCGCTAGTGTAGGTAGCTGACCCGTGGTGTAGGGCGGTAGTGTAGGGAGCGGGCCCGTGGTGTAGGGCGCTAGTGTAGGGAGCTGACCCGTGGTGTAGGGCGCTAGTGTAGGGAGCTGGCCCGTGGTGTAGGGCTCTAGTGTAGGGAGCTGGCCCGTGGTGTAGGGCGCTAGTGTAGGGAGCTGGCCCGTGGTGTAGGGCGCTAGTGTAGGGAGCTGGCCCGTGGTGTAGGGCGCTAGTGTAGGGAGCTGGCCCGTGGTGTAGGGCGCTAGTGTAGGGAGCTGGCCCGTGGTGTAGGGCGCTAGTGTAGGGAGCTGGCCCGTGGTGTAGGGCGCTAGTGTAGGGAGCTGGCCCGTGGTGTAGGGTGCTAGTGTAGGGAGCTGACCCGTGGTGTAGGGCGCTAGTGTAGGGAGCGGGCCCGTGGTGTAGGGCGCTAGTGTAGGGAGCTGACCCGTGGTATAGGGCGCTAGTGTAGGGAGCTGGCCCGTGGTGTAGGGCGCTAGTGTAGGGAGCTGGCCCGTGGTGTAGGGCGCTAGTGTAGGGAGCTGACCCGTGGTGTAGGGCGCTAGTGTAGGTAGCTGACCCGTGGTGTAGGGCGCTAGTGTAGGGAGCTAGTGTAGGGAGCTGACCCGTGGTATAGGGCGCTAGTGTAGGGAGCTGACCCGTGGTATAGGGCGCTAGTGTAGGTAGCTGACCCGTGGTGTAGGGCTCTAGTGTAGGGAGCTGGCCCGTGGTGTAGGGCTCTAGTGTAGGGAGCTGACCCGTGGTGTAGGGCTCTAGTGTAGGGAGCTGACCCGTGGTGTAGGGCTCTAGTGTAGGGAGCTGGCCCGTGGTGTAGGGCGCTAGTGTAGGGAGCTGGCCCGTGGTGTAGGGCGCTAGTGTAGGGAGCTGGCCCGTGGTGTAGGGCGCTAGTGTAGGGAGCTGGCCCGTGGTGTAGGGCGCTAGTGTAGGGAGCTGGCCCGTGGTGTAGGGCGCTAGTGTAGGGAGCTGGCCCGTGGTGTAGGGCGCTAGTGTAGGGAGCTGGCCCGTGGTGTAGGGCGCTAGTGTAGGGAGCTGACCCGTGGTGTAGGGCGCTAGTGTAGGTAGCTGACCCGTGGTGTAGGGCGGTAGTGTAGGGAGCGGGCCCGTGGTGTAGGGCGCTAGTGTAGGGAGCTGACCCGTGGTGTAGGGCGCTAGTGTAGGGAGCTGGCCCGTGGTGTAGGGCTCTAGTGTAGGGAGCTGGCCCGTGGTGTAGGGCGCTAGTGTAGGGAGCTGGCCCGTGGTGTAGGGCGCTAGTGTAGGGAGCTGGCCCGTGGTGTAGGGCGCTAGTGTAGGGAGCTGGCCCGTGGTGTAGGGCGCTAGTGTAGGGAGCTGGCCCGTGGTGTAGGGCGCTAGTGTAGGGAGCTGGCCCGTGGTGTAGGGCGCTAGTGTAGGGAGCTGGCCCGTGGTGTAGGGCGCTAGTGTAGGGAGCTGACCCGTGGTGTAGGGCGCTAGTGTAGGGAGCGGGCCCGTGGTGTAGGGCGCTAGTGTAGGGAGCTGACCCGTGGTATAGGGCGCTAGTGTAGGGAGCTGGCCCGTGGTGTAGGGCGCTAGTGTAGGGAGCTGGCCCGTGGTGTAGGGCGCTAGTGTAGGGAGCTGACCCGTGGTGTAGGGCGCTAGTGTAGGGAGCTGGCCCGTGGTGTAGGGCGCTAGTGTAGGTAGCTGACCCGTGGTGTAGGGCGCTAGTGTAGGTAGCTGACCCGTGGTGTAGGGCGCTAGTGTAGGGAGCTGACCCGTGGTGTAGGGCGCTAGTGTAGGGAGCTGGCCCGTGGTGTAGGGCGCTAGTGTAGGGAGCTGACCCGTGGTGTAGGGCGCTAGTGTAGGTAGCTGACCCGTGGTGTAGGGCGCTAGTGTAGGGAGCTAGTGTAGGGAGCTGACCCGTGGTATAGGGCGCTAGTGTAGGGAGCTGACCCGTGGTATAGGGCGCTAGTGTAGGGAGCTGGTGCAGGTATATAGCATCCATAATGTGCCTATAACCTCTTTAAAAAAGCTTTTATAACATGTAATCACGTACTTGGCGTTCCTCTTGTCGATGTCGGACCCCCCCAGAGAACCTCTCAGCAGAGCAGAGGCCAGGTGCGTGAGGTAACGACAGAAGGGCTCCAGCTGAGGCAGGGTCTGCTGACCTTTCAACCCTACAAACCACTGGGCTGGGAAACACTCCACCACCTACACACACACAGGGTACGCAGACCGACAGACGCACAGACAGACAGCCAGCCCGACAGACAGCCAGCCCGACAGACAGCCAGCCAGCCCGACAGACAGACAGCCAGCCCGACAGACAGCCAGCCCGACAGACAGCCAGCCCGACAGACAGCCAGCCCGACAGACAGCCAGCCCGACAGACAGCCAGCCCGACAGACAGCCAGCCCGACAGACAGACACACAGAGACAGACAGCCCAACAGACACACAGACAGCCAGCCAGCCAAACAGACACACAGCCAGCCAAACAGACACACAGAGAGACAGACAGCCCGACAGACACAGAGAGACAGACACCCCAACAGAAACATGTTGAACTAAAGTAATCTTAAAACATGGACAAGGTAGAGGTGGGATTCCTCAGAAACAAGGTGTGTGTGTGTGTCTGCGTACCCTCTGACTCTTCAGTACGCTGTCTTCCCCAGCCTCAGCGTTCTGTAGGGCCGACAGGATGTATCTGTTCAGGGTGGAGTCCAGAGCCAACTCCCTCACCGTGGAACCAGACAATACACCACTCCACTGGAGGATGTTACCTAGCAACTAGAGGAGGGAGAGGGAGTCAATATCTGTTACCTAGCAACTAGGGGGGAGTCAATATCTGTTACCTAGCAACTAGAGGAGGGAGAGAGAGTCAATATCTGTTACCTAGCAACTAGAGATGGGGGAAGAGTCAATATCTATTACCTAGCAACTAGAGATGGGGGAAGAGTCAATATCTGTTACCTAGCAACTAGAGATGGGGAAGAGTCAATATCTGTTACCTAGCAACTAAATGGGGAGAGTCAATATATGTTACCTAGCAACTGGTAACACAATATATATATTTTATGTTTTGAGGCCTAATTTGGTATTTTATTAGGATCCCCATTAGCTGTTGCAAAAGCAGACCTATTCAAAAAAGCAGGGCTTTATTACAGACAGACCTCTCCCCATCTTTACAACCATTGAATAGATATGTTCTGACCATGACAGTTTACAATCTAAGGTAACACCAAGTAATTTAGTCTCCTCAACTTGTTCAACACTCCACATCATTCATCACCAGATTAAGCTGAGGTCTAGAACTTAAGGAATGATTTGGACCAAATACAATGCTCTTAGTTTTAGAGACAAGGCAGATGACACACCAAGGAGACAAGACTCGAACAACTGTCAGAAGGGCGAAGAAACTGTTTTGCCCTGAACCCAGACAGCTGTCAGTATAGGGGTTGTCAGTATAGGGGACTCCCCAGTGGGGGGGGGGGGGGGGGGGGGGGGGGGGGGGCGACTCCAAAGCCTACCCATGGCTGTGTCTCTGCCCAGTCATGTGACATCCATCGATTAGGCCTAATTGATTTATTACAATTGAATGATTTCCTTCTAATGAACTGTAACTCTGTAAAATCTTTGAAATTGTTGCATGTTGCACTTAAATACAGTACCAGTCAAAAGTTTGGACACACCTACTCATTCCAGGGTTCTAGAACACCTACTCATTCCAGGGTTCTAGAACACCTACTCATTCCAGGGTTCTAGAACACCTACTCATTCCAGGGTTCTAGAACACCTACTCATTCCAGGGTTCTAGAACACCTACTCATTCCAGGGTTCTAGAACACCTACTCATTCCAGGGTTCTAGAACACCTACTCATTCCAGGGTTCTAGAACACCTACTCATTCCAGGGTTTTAGAACACCTACTCATTCCAGGGTTTTAGAACACCTACTCATTCCAGGGTTTTAGAACACCTACTCATTCCAGGGTTTTAGAACACCTACTCATTCCAGGGTTTTAGAACACCTACTCATTCCAGGGTTTTAGAACACCTACTCATTCCAGGGTTTTAGAACACCTACTCATTCCAGGGTTTTAGAACACCTACTCATTCCAGGGTTTTAGAACACCTACTCATTCCAGGGTTTTAGAACACCTACTCATTCCAGGGTTTTAGAACACCTACTCATTCCAGGGTTTTAGAACACCTACTCATTCCAGGGTTTTAGAACACCTACTCATTCCAGGGTTTTAGAACACCTACTCATTCCAGGGTTTTAGAACACCTACTCATTCCAGGGTTTTAGAACACCTACTCATTCCAGGGTTTTAGAACACCTACTCATTCCAGGGTTTTAGAACACCTACTCATTCCAGGGTTTTAGAACACCTACTCATTCCAGGGTTTTAGAACACCTACTCATTCCAGAGTTTTAGAACACCTACTCATTCCAGGGTTTTAGAACACCTACTCATTCCAGAGTTTCTTTATTTTTACTATTTTCTACATTGTAGAATAATAGTGAAGACATCAAAACTGTGAAATAACACATGGAATCACATAGTAACCAAAAAAAGTGTTAAAACAAATCTAAATATATTTTATATTTGAGATTCTTCAAAGTAGTCACCCTTTGCCAAGAGTGTGCAAAGCTGTCATCAAGGCATTCTCTCAACCAGCTTCATGGGTTAGTCACCTGGAATGCATTTCAATGTGGAATTTCTTTCCTTCTTAATAAATTTGAGCCAATCAGTTGTGTTGTGACAAGGTATTGGGTGGTATACAGAAGGCAGCAGGTCCCAGTGAAACAAGTGGCTCTCTCATCGCAGCAGGCCCCAGTGAAAACAGATACAGGCAGGGAGAAGCTTTAATTAGAGGAATTAGGAGGATCATGTATTATACGGTTTGACCAAATCATCGTTTTAGCCTCCTAGAAAATTAGGACGTGTTTTTTTTTTTTTTTTTTGTGAGGTGAAGAATGTACAGCTCCTACCGATACAACTAATACAAACAAACAAAAATGACAAAATCTCACTCAAAAGGTTGCAATATGAGCCTAGTTAAACGATGTCCCATTAGAGCCGTGGTTCTGGTAACCTTTCCCTTACCTTGACACAGGACCAGAACTGCCTCTGGAAGAAGAGGTAGGGACCACTGTTCTTATTCTCCAACACGCTGGAAGACACCAAAAAAAAACAGACTTCCTCTAACCAATCGAATGGCTTCTCAGACATTGAATAGTGTATTTCTCTCTTTCCTCACTGTGTCATAATGGGTTAGGCCAGAGTTTTCCCCCAAACTCAGTCCTGGGACCCGCCCTGGGTGCACGGTCAGTTTATTTCCCCCTAGCTTGATGAGTTGATTATTTGAATCAGCTGTGTAGGACTGGGGGGGACCAAAACGTGCACCAGGAAGGAATTTTTAGAAGGACAAGTAGAGAACGGTGTTGGTGACTCACTTCTTGGGGTAAAGAGGTAAGAACACATCATCATCCAGAGTCCTTCTGGTCCTCAATACGATGGTCTTCAGAAACTCCTGGAGGAGGGAAAGACAGGTGAGAGGGTGAGAGTGAGGGTGAGAGAGAGGGGAGAGAGGGGTGGGTGAGAGAGAGGGGTGAGGGAGAGGGAGGGGTGAGAGAGAGAGGGAGGGAGGGAGGGAGGGAGGGAGGGAGGGAGGGAGGGAGGGAGGGAGGGAGGGAGGGAGGGAGGGGTGAGGGAGAGCGGGTATCTAGCTTGGAATATATTTATGTTACCAAACTAGAACATATTGATGTCTTCACATGTATAATAAGGGTTGAGTGAAGGTGAACCGATGTTAGAGAAAGGGGAACGTTAACATTCTGTCAGAACACGTCACGGTCAAATATGTCCTATGGAGAGGGTCAAAGGGCAACAGTCTGGGTTCAGACACCGATAAGGAAGGACAGCCGTGGAGTCGGGAGGAGTGAGGAATATGGGCCGAGGTCAGGTCAGGTGACAAGGACCACCTAAATTCCTGCCTAGCAACAGAGACGTATTGGCTGTCTGGATGTGTCTAGACTCTGCCTCATAGGAGGGTATAAATATATGTACTTGTGTAAACATGACTTTGACCCAGTGGGTGAATAAACCTGGTTTGAGCTTTACTCTGTCAGAACCAATCATTAAAAACATGAAATGGTTACAACAACAAAAAACTATTTTAATTCTAGGCAGCCGAGGGACTTCAGAACAGCAGGGTGTGTGTGTGTGTGTGTGTGTGTGTGTGTGTGTGTGTGTGTGTGTACTAACCTGTGTGTTCCTGTTGTCGCCATTCAGAACAGTAGGGTGTGTGTGTGTGTTTGTGTGTGTGTGTACACTAACCTGTGTGTTCCTGTTGTCTCCATTCAGAACAGTAGGGTGTGTGTGTGTGTGTACTAACCTGTGTGTTCCTGTTGTCTCCATTCAGAACAGTAGGGTATCCTCTAAGGAGTCTGGTCACGAAGCTCACCAGTCTGGTTGTCTGACTACAGGACAGAGGATCCCACACCTGCTCAGCTAGCACTGCAGAGAGAGAGAGAAAGAGAGAGAGACAAGAGAGACGGAGAGGGGGAGACCGTAAGAAATTAATTTCTGATGTCCCAGACCAAATGGAGAATGTGTTATAACTAAATCTCTCTCCACTATAACAGACAGTAGGTTGATGTGTTACCTGCTAGTCTGGCAGTATAACTCTCTCCACTATAACAGACAGTAGGTTGATGTGTTACCTGCTAGTCTGGCAGTATAACCCTCTCCACTATAACAGACAGGTTGATGTGTTACCTGCTAGTCTGGCAGTATAACTCTCTCCACTATAACAGACAGTAGGTTGATGTGTTACCTGCTAGTCTGGCAGTATAACCCTCTCCACTATAACAGACAGGTTGATGTGTTACCTGCTAGTCTGGCAGTATAACTCTCTCCACTATAACAGACAGTAGGTTGATGTGTTACCTGCTAGTCTGGCAGTATAACCCTCTCCACTATAACAGACAGTAGGTTGATGTGTTTGTTACCTGCTAGTCTGGCAGTATAACCCTCTCCACTATAACAGACAGGTTGATGTGTTACCTGCTAGTCTGGCAGTATAACCCTCTCCACTATAACAGACAGGTTGATGTGTTACCTGCTAGTCTGGCAGTATAACCCTCTCCACTATAGCAGACAGGTTGATGTGTTACCTGCTAGTCTGGCAGTATAACCCTCTCCACTATAACAGACAGTAGGTTGATGTGTTACCTGCTAGTCTGGCAGTATAACTCTCTCCACTATAACAGACAGGTTGATGTGTTTGTTACCTGCTAGTCTGGCAGTATAACCCTCTCCACTATAACAGACAGGTTGATGTGTTACCTGCTAGTCTGGCAGTATAACCCTCTCCACTATAACAGACAGGTTGATGTGTTACCTGCTAGTCTGGCAGTATAACCCTCTCCACTATAACAGACAGTAGGTTGATGTGTTACCTGCTAGTCTGGCAGTATAACTCTCTCCACTATAACAGACAGGTTGATGTGTTACCTGCTAGTCTGGCAGTATAACCCTCTCCACTATAACAGACAGTAGGTTGATGTGTTACCTGCTAGTCTGGCAGTATAACTCTCTCCACTATAACAGACAGGTTGATGTGTTACCTGCTAGTCTGGCAGTATAACCCTCTCCACTATAACAGACAGTAGGTTGATGTGTTACCTGCTAGTCTGGCAGTATAACCCTCTCCACTATAACAGACAGGTTGATGTGTTACCTGCTAGTCTGGCAGTATAACTCTCTCCACTATAACAGACAGTAGGTTGATGTGTTACCTGCTAGTCTGGCAGTATAACCCTCTCCACTATAACAGACAGGTTGATGTGTTACCTGCTAGTCTGGCAGTATAACCCTCTCCACTATAACAGACAGGTTGATGTGTTACCTGCTAGTCTGGCAGTATAACTCTCTCCACTATAACAGACAGTAGGTTGATGTGTTACCTGCTAGTCTGGCAGTATAACCCTCTCCACTATAACAGACAGTAGGTTGATGTGTTACCTGCTAGTCTGGCAGTATAACCCTCTCCACTATAACAGACAGTAGGTTGATGTGTTACCTGCTAGTCTGGCAGTATAACCCTCTCCACTATAACAGACAGTAGGTTGATGCGTTACCTGCTAGTCTGGCAGTATAACCCTCTCCACTATAACAGACAGGTTGATGTGTTACCTGCTAGTCTGGCAGTATAACCCTCTCCACTATAACAGACAGGTTGATGTGTTACCTGCTAGTTTTGGCAGTATAACCCTCTCCACTATAACACAGTAGGTTGATGTGTTACCTGCTAGTCTGGCAGTATAACTCTCTCCACTATAACAGACAGGTTGATGTGTTACCTGCTAGTCTGGCAGTATAACTCTCTCCACTATAACAGACAGTAGGTTGATGTGTTACCTGCTAGTCTGGCAGTATAACTCTCTCCACTATAACAGACAGTAGGTTGATGTGTTACCTGCTAGTCTGGCAGTATAACTCTCTCCACTATAACAGACAGGTTGATGTGTTACCTGCTAGTCTGGCAGTATAACCCTCTCCACTATAACAGACAGGTTGATGTGTTACCTGCTAGTCTGGCAGTATAACTCTCTCCACTATAACAGACAGTAGGTTGATGTGTTACCTGCTAGTCTGGCAGTATAACCCTCTCCACTATAACAGACAGTAGGTTGATGTGTTACCTGGTAGTCTGGCAGTATAACCCTCTCCACTATAACAGACAGGTTGATGTGTTACCTGCTAGTCTGGCAGTATAACCCTCTCCACTATAACAGACAGGTTGATGTGTTACCTGCTAGTCTGGCAGTATAACTCTCTCCACTATAACAGACAGTAGGTTGATGTGTTACCTGCTAGTCTGGCAGTATAACCCTCTCCACTATAACAGACAGTAGGTTGATGTGTTACCTGCTAGTCTGGCAGTATAACCCTCTCCACTATAACAGACAGGTTGATGTGTTACCTGCTAGTCTGGCAGTATAACTCTCTCCACTATAACAGACAGTAGGTTGATGTGTTACCTGCTAGTCTGGCAGTATAACCCTCTCCACTATAACAGACAGTAGGTTGATGTGTTACCTGCTAGTCTGGCAGTATAACTCTCTCCACTATAACAGACAGTAGGTTGATGTGTTACCTGCTAGTCTGGCAGTATAACCCTCTCCACTATAACAGACAGTAGGTTGATGTGTTACCTGCTAGTCTGGCAGTATAACCCTCTCCACTATAACAGACAGGTTGATGTGTTACCTGCTAGTCTGGCAGTATAACTCTCTCCACTATAACAGACAGTAGGTTGATGTGTTACCTGCTAGTCTGGCAGTATAACTCTCTCCACTATAACAGACAGTAGGTTGATGTGTTACCTGCTAGTCTGGCAGTATAACCCTCTCCACTATAACAGACAGTAGGTTGATGTGTTACCTGCTAGTCTGGCAGTATAACTCTCTCCACTATAACAGACAGTAGGTTGATGTGTTACCTGCTAGTCTGGCAGTATAACCCTCTCCACTATAACAGACAGTAGGTTGATGTGTTACCTGCTAGTCTGGCAGTATAACTCTCTCCACTATAACAGACAGGTTGATGTGTTACCTGCTAGTCTGGCAGTATAACTCTCTCCACTATAACAGACAGGTTGATGTGTTACCTGCTAGTCTGGCAGTATAACCCTCTCCACTATAACAGACAGTAGGTTGATGTGTTACCTGCTAGTCTGGCAGTATAACCCTCTCCACTATAACAGACAGTAGGTTGATGTGTTACCTGCTAGTCTGGCAGTATAACCCTCTCCACTATAACAGACAGTAGGTTGATGTGTTACCTGCTAGTCTGGCAGTATAACCCTCTCCACTATAACAGACAGGTTGATGTGTTACCTGGTAGTCTGGCAGTATAACTCTCTCCACTATAACAGACAGGTTGATGTGTTACCTGCTAGTCTGGCAGTATAACTCTCTCCACTATAACAGACAGGTTGATGTGTTTGTTACCTGCTAGTCTGGCAGTATAACTCTCTCCACTATAACAGACAGGTTGATGTGTTTGTTACCTGCTAGTCTGGCAGTATAACTCTCTCCACTATAACAGACAGGTTGATGTGTTACCTGCTAGTCTGGCAGTATAACTCTCTCCACTATAACAGACAGTAGGTTGATGTGTTACCTGCTAGTCTGGCAGTATAACTCTCTCCACTATAACAGACAGTAGGTTGATGTGTTACCTGCTAGTCTGGCAGTATAACTCTCTCCACTATAACAGACAGTAGGTTGATGTGTTACCTGCTAGTCTGGCAGTATAACTCTCTCCACTATAACAGACAGTAGGTTGATGTGTTACCTGCTAGTCTGGCAGTATAACCCTCTCCACTATAACAGACAGTAGGTTGATGTTTTACCTGCTAGTCTGGCAGTATAACTCTCTCCACTATAACAGACAGGTTGATGTGTTACCTGCTAGTCTGGCAGTATAACTCTCTCCACTATAACAGACAGTAGGTTGATGTGTTACCTGCTAGTCTGGCAGTATAACCCTCTCCACTATAACAGACAGTAGGTTGATGTGTTACCTGCTAGTCTGGCAGTATAACCCTCTCCACTATAACAGACAGGTTGATGTGTTACCTGCTAGTCTGGCAGTATAACTCTCTCCACTATAACAGACAGTAGGTTGATGTGTTACCTGCTAGTCTGGCAGTATAACTCTCTCCACTATAACAGACAGTAGGTTGATGCGTTACCTGCTAGTCTGGCAGTATAACCCTCTCCACTATAACAGACAGGTTGATGTGTTACCTGCTAGTCTGGCAGTATAACTCTCTCCACTATAACAGACAGTAGGTTGATGTGTTACCTGCTAGTTTTGGCAGTATAACCCTCTCCACTATAACAGACAGTAGGTTGATGTGTTACCTGCTAGTCTGGCAGTATAACTCTCTCCACTATAACAGACAGGTTGATGTGTTACCTGCTAGTCTGGCAGTATAACTCTCTCCACTATAACAGACAGTAGGTTGATGTGTTACCTGCTAGTCTGGCAGTATAACCCTCTCCACTATAACAGACAGTAGGTTGATGTGTTACCTGCTAGTCTGGCAGTATAACTCTCTCCACTATAACAGACAGTAGGTTGATGTGTTACCTGCTAGTCTGGCAGTATAACCCTCTCCACTATAACAGACAGTAGGTTGATGTGTTACCTGCTAGTCTGGCAGTATAACCCTCTCCACTATAACAGACAGGTTGATGTGTTACCTGCTAGTCTGGCAGTATAACCCTCTCCACTATAACAGACAGGTTGATGTGTTACCTGCTAGTCTGGCAGTATAACCCTCTCCACTATAACAGACAGGTTGATGTGTTACCTGCTAGTCTGGCAGTATAACCCTCTCCACTATAACAGACAGGTTGATGTGTTACCTGCTAGTCTGGCAGTATAACTCTCTCCACTATAACAGACAGTAGGTTGATGTGTTACCTGCTAGTCTGGCAGTATAACCCTCTCCACTATAACAGACAGGTTGATGTGTTACCTGCTAGTCTGGCAGTATAACTCTCTCCACTATAACAGACAGTAGGTTGATGTGTTACCTGCTAGTCTGGCAGTATAACCCTCTCCACTATAACAGACAGTAGGTTGATGTGTTTGTTACCTGCTAGTCTGGCAGTATAACTCTCTCCACTATAACAGACAGTAGGTTGATGTGTTACCTGCTAGTCTGGCAGTATAACTCTCTCCACTATAACAGACAGGTTGATGTGTTACCTGCTAGTCTGGCAGTATAACCCTCTCCACTATAACAGACAGTAGGTTGATGTGTTACCTGCTAGTCTGGCAGTATAACCCTCTCCACTATAACAGACAGGTTGATGTGTTACCTGCTAGTCTGGCAGTATAACTCTCTCCACTATAACAGACAGTAGGTTGATGTGTTACCTGCTAGTCTGGCAGTATAACTCTCTCCACTATAACAGACAGTAGGTTGATGTGTTACCTGCTAGTCTGGCA